>NC_083224.1:20504214-20602659 GCF_032191835.1 Heteronotia binoei | reverse complement strand
GAGGGGAGGGTTTGGAGAGGGGAGGGACCACAATGCCATAGAGTCTATCTTCCAAAGAAGACATTTTCTTCAAATAAAGTGATCTTGATTATGTGGAAATGAACTGTAATAGTGTAATAGTTGATTATGTGGAAATGAACTGTAATAGTAATATGTGGAAATGAACTGTAATAGCGCCACCCAGCTTTTACAACAAACATTGGTTTGCCATCCCCCTTCCCCAAATGTTCAAAAGTTGAATAGAAGGTGGGGTTCTAGGAAGGAAGGAAGGAAGGAAGGAAAGGAAAGGAAAGGAAAGGAAAGGAAAGGAAAGGAAAGGAAAGGAAAGGAAAGGAAAGGAAAGGAAAGGAAAGGAAAGGAAAGGAAAGGAAAGGAAAGACCAGGCATTCAGTGCTATTTTGGTAGGGTCACTGAATTAACAGAGAATTAGCAGAGTGGTAAAGCTGCAGTACTGCAGTCCAAACTCTCTGCTCATGACTTGAGTTCGATCCCGGCGGAAGCTGGGTTCAGGTAGCCGGCTCAAGGTTGACTCAGGCTTCCATCCTGGTGGTACTCAGCCAGGCCTCGTTCGGCTCCAGGAATTACCAGGAGATTCTGAGATCCTGAGCACATTACCCTCTGAGGAACATGTGGGAAAGGTGGTCCTGGAGGTAGACAGGCCCCAGGCCGTATGTGGCTTTAAAGGTCAGCACCTTGAAATGAATCTGGCATGCTTTTTCCTTGCTATTTGAAGGGGGAGGGGAATCATAACACACAATATTTCTAGTCTCCTCCCCCCCCCCCCCTAAAACAGACCATGTCCGTGAAGGAGGGAGCGTGAATTTCAAGCTTGGTGCAGAGAAAGTAACATTTTCAATGCTAAAGGTCGTTTCTGTTCACTTTGCCAAGTAACACCTTAGCCACGTTCCGTCTCCCATTGTGTGTATGTGCGCAAGCTTTCTCCCTCGCTGAAGCAAAACCTCCAAATGCAACTTGGATAAGCAGTGAATGTGTTATTTCACACTTCGGGCCCTGGTTGTTTAGGGGTGGGAAAAAAAAAAACACCTGGGGAAATAATCCAGAAAATTAACAAAAGCAGCTTTTAACCATTCGTCCACGTTTTCGGTGTACTTGGTGAAGGGAAGCCAAGAGGGAAGCTCACCAAGAAAACTATGTGATGGTTCAAGCAGAAGTGGGCGGGGAGGGGGGGGGCAGCCCCTGTAGCTGCACCGAGGCCCAAAGGCAGGGCTGGATCTACATTTTCTTTAGTGAGAGCAAAACCCAAAAAAATGGTGCCCCCACTCAAAAAATGGGATGTAGGCAAAGGGAAGCCACGGGTAGGGTTGCCAATCCCCAGGTGGGGGCAGGGGATCCCCCGGTTTGGAGGTCCTCTCCCACCCCCCACCCCTGCTTCAGGGTCATCAGAAAGCGGGGGGAGGGGAGGGGAGGGGAGGGAAATGTCTGCTGGGAACTCTGATTATTCCCTATGGAAACTTATTCCTATAGGAAATAATGGAGAATTGATCCCCGGGTATCTGGGGTTCTGGGGGGGGGGCTGTTTTTTGAGGCAGAGGCACCAAATTTTCCACATAGCATCCAGTGCCTCTCCCCAAAATACCCGCCAAGTATCAAAAAGCTTGGACCAGGGGGTCGAATTCTAAGAGCCGCAAAGAAGGTGCCCCTATCCTTCATTATTTCTTATGGAAGGAAGGGATTTAAAAGGTGTGCCGTCCCTTTCAATGTGATGGCCAGTCTCCCTTTGGAGTTCAATTATGCTTGCCACACCCTTTCTCCTGGCTCCACCCCCAAAGTCTCCTGGCTCCACCCCCAAAGTCTCCTGACTCCACCCGCAAAGTCCTCAGATATTTCTTGAACTGGATTTGGCAACCCTTGCCACGGGGCTGCCTTTTTCACCTCCCCACTTTGCAAGAAGACAGCAAAGGCAGGTGGTCTGCCTCCCCCTCCCCATTTAAACACCTGATGGGATGTTTAAATGGGGAAGGGAGGCCATGGGCCTGCTTTTGCCACCTCCCTGCCTCGTGGGAAGACAGCAAAGGCAGGCAATCTGACTCTCTCCTTCCCCCCCACCCCGTTTAAAGACACTGCCGGCCAGCGAGGTCTTTAAATGGGGCAGGGCTGGTGCTGGGTTTTTTGCCACCCCAGACAAGGCTCTTCCTCCCACCCTCCACTGGGGGAGGGCCCCCAGGGCCAGCCCAAATGGGGCTCTGTTTGCATGGAGGGGTCCTCTTGAGGAGTCCTCCATGCAAATGACCCCCCCACTCGACCTTCCCGAGGCTCAGGGATGACATCAGCGGGGAGGGGTGCCTGCTCCCCTCCCCTGCTGGGAGCTGGTGCCCCAGGCAATCACCTAGTTCACATATGAACATATGAAGCTGCCTTATACTGAATCAGACCTTTGGTCCATCAAAGTCAGTATTGTCTTCTCAGACTGGCAACGGCTCTCCAGGGTCTCCAGCTGAGGTTTTTCACACCTATTTGCCTGGACCCTTTTTTGGAGATGCCGGGGATTGAACCTGGGACCTTCTGCTTCCCAAGCAGATGCTCTACCACTGAACCACCATCCCTCCCCATAACTAACTCCCCATTCACTAACTCCCACGCACTGTCCCTGAATGGGGGAAGCCATGGGGCTTTTTTTGGCACCTCTCCGCAAGGCACCTTTCTCCTGCTCACCTGGGTGGGGGGGGCGCCCAAGGCTAGCACCCCCTCTGCCCCCCGAGATCCGGCCCTGCCCAAAGGAGCTGGTATCAACCCATTCAGACAGACCCTCCAACCTGCAAAGAGTAAAGCATGTGCAGTGAGCAAGGCAATACTTGTGAAGACGATTCATGTAAACAAATCCCATGCCAGATGCCTTACAGAGTGCACACACTTATACACATACCACACCTGTCATTTCACCGTTGTGTACAAAACATAAGAAGAGCCCTGCTGGATCAGAGCAGTGGTCCATCTAGTCCAGACTCCTGTCTCACACAGTGGCCAACCAGTTCCTCTGGGGGGCCAACAACAGGGCAGAGAGGCAGAGGCCTTCATAAGAACATCAGAAGAGCTCTGCTGGATCAGACCAGTGGATCAGACAGAGAAGAAGAAGAAGAAGAAGAAGAAGAAGAAGAAGAAGAAGAAGAAGAAGAAGAAGAAGAAGAAGAAGAAGAAGAAGAAAAAGAAGAAGAAGAAGAAGAAGAAGAAAAAGAAGAAGAAGAAGAAGAAGAAAAAGAAGAAGAAGAAGAAGAAGAAGAAGAAAAGAAGAAGAAGAAGAAGAAGAAGAAGAAGAAGAAGAAGAAGAAGAAGAAGAAGAAGAAGAAGAAGAAGAAGAAGAAGAAGAAGAAGAAGAAGAAGAAGATATTGGCTTTATATCCCACCCTATACTCTGAATCTCAGAGTCTCAGAGCGGTCACAATCTCCTTTACTTCCTCGCTCCAAAACAGACACCCTGTAAGGTAAGTGGGGCTGAGAGAGCTCTTGCAGCAGCTGCCCTTTCAAGGACAACTCCTAGGAAAGCTGTAACTGACCAAAGGCCATTCCAGCAGGTGCATGTGAAGGAATGGAGAATCAAACCTGGTTCTTCCAGATAAGAGTCTGCGCACTTAACCACTACACCAAACTGACTCTCCATTAGGTGGCCATTAGGGAGGGATGGCCCATGACCACTTTCAGAGGCTTCGTGACACACTGCTGCGTGCTAAACCATAGGTTCGGAAACACTGAGCCCAGGCTACCCGTCGGCTTGCCCCTTTCTTTTCCAACACAAGTGAACTCAGAAGCTTTGAGCACGCCTTTTGCCTTTTCAGGATTCGATTGACAGGTTGGATACGCTGACCTTGGGCTACCCGTCTTTGGATCAGCACCCTTCTGAAGCGCAGCAGCGCGCGCGGGCTGAACTGGCAAAGAAGAGCCTTGCTTCGGCAGGCCTCTCCATGAAACAGAGAGCGCAGGACCCAATCCAGCTGCTCTGCCACCTGCCAACAAGCCTCCCCGACCTCTGCATGCCGATGAAACCTCCTTCCCAGCTGCTGAAAGCTGCTGGGCCATAGACAAGCCAGCTGGCAGGCAAGAGAAGGCAACCAAAAGAGGGCTTACAATTGGAAATGGAAGGAGAAGGGGAGGGGGAAAGAGTATCTGGCATTGCGCCCCGCGAGTCTGCGGTGCCAGCCGTACTGTACTGATAACGGAGGGGAAGCGAGCAGAGACGCAGCGCGCAGCATTCGCGGCAACTGGGGCTTCTGTCGCCTTCTCTGAAAGCTGCCAGCTTTCACCAGCTGCCTTCTCCTTGGCGAGGAACGGCGCATTCCGGGCCTGCCATCTCAACAGAGGTTATCCCATTCAAGCTGTTTCAGAACTAGAGCGGAAGCAAGCATTATGCCCAGGCCTCGTTTTGGGCAGGAGCTCACAGGAGCGGAGCTCCGGAACTCCTAAATTTCATTGTGCTCTTTCTTTCTTACTTCCCCCTCCCCCCAAAAAAGAATACTGGTTCAAACCCCTTTGGAGAATTTTGCTGAATTCTTAAGATTTGACAAACTTTCTCCTATTCCCCCCACACACACACACACACAAAGGGAAAATAACCAAAACATGGAAATCAGACAGATGGAAATCTTCCTCATGCCACTGTGGCCACATAGGAAAAAGTAGTTTAAAAAGAATGGGAGTAAGGTTTTGTTATGACTATCAGGGGTGGAATTCTCGCAGGAGGTCCTTTGCATATTAGGCCACACACCCCTGATGTAGTCAATCCTCCAAGAGCTAACAAGGCTCTTTTTTATAAGCTCTTGGAGGACTGGCAACATCAGGGGTATGTGGCCTAATATGCAAAGGAGCTCCTGCTAGAAGTCCACCCCGATGACAATTATAATTCAAGAAGCATTTTAAGGTATGTCACACAGCAGGAGCCTAGGAAGGCCTTCTACTGGCTGCCACCACTCTGGTAAGGGTCTGCATATCAAGGCCCAGAGCATTCAACCACCCCTGTCTTCCTTATTAATAAATACCTCCTAACTGTGACCGAGGAGATGTGAGGGCCCAAGCAGTGTAACAACAACAGTATATTATTTACAGTGCTCAAATAATAAGTGGGTCAACAGTGAAATATATAGAGAGTAAAGGTAGGTGTGAATAAACAGAAGCCCTGACGCAACTAACTAGTCATTCCTTGCTCTAATACCAAACTCACCACCTTGGGTAAGGGATCTCTCCTGCTGCCTTCTCTCCTGCTGCCTTCTCTCCTGCAGTCTTTCCCAGTGAGAACACACCCTGTCTGTGCTTGGCCCTTTTATGCTCTCCTCCAGGTCCCACCCCTCTCTGGGCTAGTTTCCCTCCAAAACCTTGCCACCCAATCAGAGGGACAGAGGGGATCCTGGAAAGTGTAGGCTTTCTGCAATAACTCCTAGGCAGGCTTCTCTGGAGCCTATAGGCCTCAGTAGGCCCAAGATCATGACAAGGTAGATGCTGAGCTGATATAATTCAGTACACCTTCCGATGATGTCAGGGGCGCCATATGCAAATGAGTTATGCAAATGAGCTCCGGCACCTCTTTTTCTACAAAATGACCCCTTGTTATGCCCTACAGGGATAAAAGAAATTTTCTCCTGCAACTTGTTTGATGCAGTTCTCTATTCCACCTAGGCCTGATATCGAGCATCGATATTTCTCAATAACCAGTCTTTTGTTGTTAAATCAAAAGTTGCTTTATTGTAGAAACTCAGAAGCTTTACCAAGGACAGAATCCTTGCAAGTAATGACATATACATGGTTACATAGTTACTATATAGGATTACTTCAAAGGATAGTATACAGATGCAATTTGAGTCACGGGTTCAAAGGTTACTACATAGTATCTCTTTTATTACTAAGGAATTTAGGCTATTAAAAAAATCTCCCTTTCTCACACATCTCCAAGACCTGATAAGAACTGTCTGTGTGAATCCGGGGGAGAGGCACCTCACAGCTTTACCAGCCAGGCTGTAGGGTAAACATCCTTGGGCTAGATAGATTTACTGCTTGCCCAGGAGGTGGAGGGGGGGGGGAATACTAGTGGCCTGCTCTCTGTCTAAGAAGCCATCATGGCACTTAGAAATATGATGCTTGACACCTGAACTATCTTTAAAAAAAAGTATTTTGCCTCAAAGGCAAATTTACGAATGCCAGCCTCCAGGTGGGATAACCTCAGACCCAAAAGGCCACTGTGATCCCAAATAATTATGAAGACTATACTGATATAACTCATAACATTTAAAGAGAAACAGGTATATTTTAAAGTCCAATGTATAAAATCCTCCTGTTGGTAGCAATAGTGAAGTCCAGTGGGGTGTGAACTGGCTGAGACCGACCAAGAGAGAGATCTTGGGGTCATGGTAGATAACTCACTGAAAATGTCAAGACAGTGTGCGATTGCAATAAAAAAGGCCAACGCCATGCTGGGAATTATTAGGAAGGGAACTGAAAACAAATCAGCCAGTATCATAATGCCCCTGCATAAATCGATGGTGCAGTCTCATTTGGAATGCTGTGTACAATTCTGGTCACCACACCTCAAAAAGGATATTATAGCATTGGAAAAAGTCCAGAAAAGGGCAACTAGAATGATTAAAGGGTTGGAACATTTTCCCTATGAAGAAAGTCTTTAGCTTGGAGAAACGTCGACTGCGGGGTGACATGATAGAGGTTTACAAGATTATTCATGGGATGGAGAAAGTAGAGAAAGAAGTACTTTTCTCCCTTTCTCACAATACAAGAACTCGTGGGCATTCAATGAAATTGTTGAGCAGTGGAGTTAAAACGATAAAAGGAAGTACTTCTTCACCCAAAGGGTGATTAACATGTGGAATTCACTGCCACAGGAGGCGGTGGCAGCTACAAGAATAGACAGCTTCAAGAGGGGGTTTAGGCTTCCCAAACCCCCCGCCTAGCCAGGGGACCCCCGATTTGGAGCCTTCTCCCCCCGCTCGCCAAAAATCCGGAAAGCGGGGGGGGGGGAATGGTGGCCCTTCCCACCCAGCCCCGATCCCAGCAGCTTCTCCTTGCCCTTCCCTTCCCACCCAGCCCCAATCACAGCAGCCTTTCTTCAGTTTTCCCAGGCTGCTTCCCACCCCCAATCAGCTGGCTGGCAGGGGGGGGGGGAGGGAGCCCCGCCCGCAAAGGACCATGTGCCTTTGCACCTCCAGAGGCTTGACTTGAAAGGCTTCAATTTAGGATGGTGTGTCTGTGTTTCTGTGAAGAAGCTGGCAGCGACTGGTGAGTAGAGAGGCCGATCCGCTGCTTCAGACTCGCCAGAAAGGGGGTGGGGGGAGAGAGGGAAACATCTTCATTATTCCCTATGTGATCGATTCTCATAGGGTATAATGGGGAATTGTTCTGGAGGTTTCGGGGGCTCTGGGGGAGCTGTTTTTTGAGGTAGAGGCACCAAATTTTCAATATAGTATCTAGTGCCTCTCCCTAAAGTACCCCCCAAGTTTCAAAACGATTGGACCAGGGTTCCAATTCTATGAGCCCCAAAAGAAGGTGCCCCTATCCTTCATTATTTCCTATGGAAGGAAGACATTTAAAAAGGTGTGCTGTCCCTTTAAATGTGATGGCCAGAACTCTCTTGGAGTTCAATTATGCTTGTCACACCCTTGTTCCTAACTCCACCCCCAGTGTCTCCTGGCTCCACCCCCAAAGTCTCCTGGCTCCACCCCCAAAGTCCCCAGATATTTCTTGAATTGGACTTGGCAACCCTAAGGGGGTTAGATAAAAATATGGAGCAGAGGTCCATCAGTGGCTATTAGCCACAGTGTGTATATATTATATATATAATTTTGGCCACTGTGACACAGAGTGTTGGACTGGATGGGCCGTTGGCCTGATCCAACATGGCTTCTCTTATGTTCTTATGAAGGCACATGGAGGCTGTTGGGGCAGGGCTTCCCCCTCACCGGTCAGCTGACTGGGGGCGGGAAAGAGCCTGCAAAAGTGGGAGAACCCCTGCTGGGACCTGGGGATTGCAAGCCTAGGTCCAGCAAACCACACATGTCCTAATACCCTCTCCTGAGAGTTCAGCTACCATTTTGGTTGCCCTAGCAACAGGCAACCTGTAACAATGGCTGAGTTCTCAGGAAAAGGAGTCTCACAAGGGTATGCCCAGTTGTGTTGCTTTTAAAGAAGCCCAGGGGAATGAAGAGGTCTGGAAGAGGATAGGAGGGCAGGAAGTAGGGTTGCCATTTGCCTATAGTGAGCAAACCCCTGCACCCAGGCCGCAAGCAGGAGCAAAATTGGGGGACAGGGTGCAATGTTGCCTCACAATCTTTTAGGAACTCCCCAATCTCCATGGTAAAATCCACTGAGATTTGTGGAATTCCTAGAGCATTGTGATATCACTTCCGGGAACAACAAGAAGTGACAGTGCAACTGTGGACAATGTTGCTTGGCCCCCTGATTTTTGCGCCCACTGAAGTGAACACAGTGCTTAGCAACCCTAGCAGGCAAACAGCTGATAATAATAATAATAATAATAATAATAATAATAATAATAATAATAATAATAATAATAATAATAATAATAATAATAATAATAATAATTTTTATTTGTATCCCGCCCTCCCCGCCAAAGCAGGCTCTGGGCAGCTACCCCATCCCCAAATATCTGCTGACTGAGGCAACCACATCAAGTAGGGACAAGTATGAACCAGCTGATGAACTAAAGTTCATCACAAATTTTAGATGGTTTGTGGTCTGCAAAGCAGTGTTTGCAAGCTGAAGAGTTGCCACACGAACTTTCACGAATTTCAATGCTGTTCATGGCGGTTCGTGGTGGTTTGTTCTTCGTGAAAAACAGCTGTGTGGCAGGGAGCTCCCTGCCACTCAGAAGCTTGGTGGAAATGGCCCCCTGCTTTCTGCTCCCCACGAACCAACCTGCCGTTTCGTATGGGTTCGTCGAACAGCCACAAATGTGATTCGTGCCCATCCCTAACCTCAAGTCAGCTCATCATAGAGCTTTCCCTGCTCTCAGCTTGGTGTCCAGTCAATGGGCTAAGATCAGAGTCTGGAGTCCCTGGCTAGGGTTGCAAATCCCCAGTTGGGGGGCAGGGAATTCCCCAGTTTGAAGGCCCTCCCCCAACTTCAGGGTTATCAGAAAGCAGGGGATTTAAATGTCTGCTGGGCATTCCATTATACCCTATGGAGACTGATTCCCATAGGCAGGCTATAATGGAGAATTGATCAATGGGTATCTGGGGCTCGGGGGGGGGCTGTTTTTGAGGTAGAGGCATCAATTTTTCAGCATAGCATCTGATACTTCTTCTCAAAGCACCCCCCCAAGTTTTGAAAAGATTGGACTAGGGCAGGGATGTCGAACTCATTTGTTCTGAGGGCCGGATCTGACATAAATGAGACCTTGTTGGCTGGGCCATGTTGGGCTGAGCCATGTTGGGCTGGGCCATGTGTGTACCTATTTAAGGTTAGGTAGCAGAGATAAACATTTTATAAAGAACACAGACAAACACACACACACATATACATTTAAACTTAAAACATGATTAAAGCGTTAGCACTCATTGGTCTTAAGGATGCTTTGTATTTCTCCCATGGGATTCAGGGAACTGGGCAAAGGAAGCTCTGGCTCTTTCCTTTCTTCCCTAGGGGACTGGGGGAGGGAGCCTCAGCCAATAGAAGGAAGAGAGGCTTGGCTCAGTACTGCTGTGCAATTGAGAGAGCCTGGCAAAGCAAGCTATTCCTCCCCAAGGGAGGAACCTCAGCCAATAGAGAAAATAGAGGTTTTGCTCTGTAGTTCCTGTGCAGCTGAGCAAGCCTTGCAAAGCAAGCCATTATGCAGAAAGAAGCAAGAGAGAGGGAGACGGAAGCAGATGACAGCCAGTTGCTCGGGGGCCTGATAGGAGCCCTCTGGGGGCCTGATTTGGCCCCTGAACCGCATGTTTGACACCCCTAGACTAGGGGGTCCAATTCTATGAGCCCCAAAAGAAGGTGCCTCTATCCTTTAAATGTGATGGCCAGAACTCCCTTTGAAGTTCAGTTGTGCTTGTCACACCCTTTCCCCTGGCTCCACCCCAAAGTCTCCTGGCCCCACCCCCAAAGTATCTTGGCTCCATCCCCAAAGCCCCAGCTATTTCTTGAGCCAGACCTGCAACCGTAGCCCCTGCCCATTTCCACTTCTCCTGCTCAGATATTGACTCTCTGGCCCAGACAATCTGATTTTGTTCCTCTTTCTGTCTGTCTGCCACATTATTCCACTCACAATTCCTATTAATAGTTGGCTATCCCCTAAGGAGCCAATCTCAATTTCAGTGAACTTTCTTAGCAACCGATCAGCTGTAAAGTGGGACTGCGGACTTAGGAAGTGGCTTTTAACTATTTAACAGCAAACACGCACATATTACTGGAACGAACCGTTATTAGAACAATTTTTCAGCATTTATTAGAATAGCAGTCATTAAGAAAGCAAATTAATAGAAGCGATTTGAGTACCCCGGTAGGTCATTCAATCAAAAGGCACAGTGGCAGCTCAAGCGTATTTTGCTAGTTGGAAAAATAGTGGCAAAGACCCCTGGGCCAAGCCCACATTCCCAGAAGACTCAAGAGATATTCCCCCTTACCTCTTCACCCCCTTGAGAGCGCCTTATAAACAACAGAGCCAGCCACATATGTCTATGGGGTATCAAACTCATTTGTTATGAGGGCCAGATCTGACATAAATGAGACTTTGTCGGGCCGGGCCATGCGTGTCATAAAGTGTAATGCCAGGCAGCAAAGATATAAACTTTATAAAGGATACAGACAAACACAAAGATTTTTTTTAAATGAAAATAAAATATCCTTAAAAGATTAGCACTCTTGCAATATTTTGTTTATTTAACACTTTCTGATAACTGACACCTCTTGCTCTGAATTATTGAATCAAAATCTGGAGACCGTGTCTGTGCTGTAGCAATCTTGAGTATGCTGTTCAGGTGTTGATTTATTGACATTCATTCCGGAAATCTTATGGTCAATATGTTGAGCCTAAGACCCGTGGAAAACATGAAATGGCTGGGCACTGTGAGCCTTTGTACGTAAGTTGCTTCATGTGCTGGTCAGCTGCAGGTGAAAAAAGAGGCTTTGCTTTGTCGCTTCTGTACAATTAAAAAATCCTGGCAAAGCAAGTAGTGATGCAGAAGGAAGCGAGAGAGAGAGTAGGAAGCAGATGACAGTGAGTTGCTTACGGGCCTGATAGAAGCCCTCCGGGGGCCTGATCTGGCCCTTGGGCTTCATGTTTGACACCCCTGCTCTAGAGGGCTTCCCAAACTTATGTGTTCTGCCTTGCTGGTGCGCCTCCTGAGGGCACCTCAGGGCACCTGAGAGCCAGTTTGGTGTAGTGGTTAAGTTTGCAGACTCTTATCTGGAAGAACCGGGTTTGATTCCCCACTCCTCCACTTGCACCTGCTGGAATGGCCTTGGGTCAGCCATAGCTATCACAGGAGTTGTCCTTGAAAGGGAAGTTGCTGTGAGAGTCCTCTCAGCCCCACCCACCTCACAGGGTGTCTGTTGTGAGGGGAGAAGATATAGGAGATCGTAAGCTGCTCTGAGTCTGATTCAGAGAGAAGGGCAGGGTATAACTCTGCAGTTCTTATTCTTATTCTTCACCTCTGGAAGAAGAAGATTGCAGATTTATACCCCACCCTTCTTTCTGAATAAGAGACTCAGAGCAGCTTACAATCTCCTTTATCTTCTCCCCCCGCAACAGACACCCTGTAAGGTGGTTGGGGCTGAGAGGGCACTCCCAGCAGCTGCCCTTTCAAGGACAACTCCTTGATAGCTACAGCTACCCAAAGCCATTCCAGCAGCTGCAAGTGGAGGGGTGGAGAATCAAACCCAGTTCTCCCAGATAAGAGTCCGCACACTTAACCACTACATCAAAGAATTATTATGATGGGACTTATGTTGCTGGACCAGGGATATAGTATATCTTCTCATTCATTTAACTTTTTATTTTCAAACCCCCCCCCCCCAATCTCTGCAGAAGAGCACAATTGTTGAACCGGCTAGCACTACTACGAAAGTATAATAGCATTCTTTGCCACGCCTGTCTCTCTTGTATCTAGTCCAAAACTGACAATTAAATGTTAGAAAGAACATGAAATGGAGGAAAAATTACAGCAATTTATCAACCGATATATTGCTGTAATTATAGGTGTAGACACATGTCAACGGTGGAAACGACTTCGATCAAAATTAAAGTATTTAGAGATTCCTTCCCCCCCCCCCTTTCAAATTTAAAATTATGCAAATCCAGGGCCGGTGATACCATGGCGGGATTTGCTGTAATTGCAGGATTACCACGCCGACGGCAAAGACGCCCTCGCAAACGCCCGGTTTCCTTCTTCCGCCTGCGAGGGAATGTGATTAATTTGACAGGAATCGCCATCTCTTTCAACAACAAATGAAACCTGTCTCACCAAACAGGGAAGAGGGGAGGGGGGGGGGTGTCTTTCTATATATCCGCTTCAGTGTATCGGGAAGCCCCTGCTGTTTGCAGAGGTTATTTGACAGCTGGGTTAGCAGACACGTTTTGAGTCCAAACACGGCTTCGCGTGCAGCCTGATAAGAGAAGAAATATTTACGCCACAACTTGGCAAGAACATCTTGAGCTGCTAAGAGAAAAGGGAACCATAGCAGCGGTGGAGGAGAAGGAGGGGGGTGGGGATCCTAATGTCCGCCTTCACTCTACTTTAAAGAATTTTTTCCCTGCAGAATAGAGATGGGGGTGGCAGGGCCAGCCTTACACTGTCTGGCACCCTAGGCAAGGCTAACTTCTGGTGCCCCCCCCCCCCGCACTGATAACATCACCGAGTCACATGGGGAGGGCGCCCAATGTGGTACCCCCAGAAGGCTGGCGCCCTAGGCAATTGCCTAGTTTGTCCAGTGGCAGCGCTGGCTCTGGGAGGTGGGTACAGAAGAAGACTGTAGATTTATACCCCGCCCTTTTCTCTGAATCAGAGTCTCAGAGCTGCTTACAATCGCCTTTATCTTCTTCCCCCACAACAGACATCTTGTGAGGTAGTTGGGTCAGCCATAGCTCTGGCAGAGGCTGTCCTTGAAAGGGCAGCTGCTGTGAGAGTCATCTCAGCCCCACCCACCTCACAGGGTGTCTGTTGCGGGGGAGGGAGATAAAGGGGATTGTGAGCTGCTCTGAGGCTCTTGAGTGGAGGGCGGAATATAAATCCAATGTCGTCTTCTTCTTCTCTGTCAGAAGCTGCCCTCTCAAGGACAACTCTGCAAGAGCTATGGCTGACCCAAGGCCATTCCAGCAGGTTCAAGTGGAGGAGTGGGGAATCAAACCCGGTTCTCCCAGATAAGAGTCCGCGCACTTAACCACTACACCAAACTGGCTTTCTCAGAGAGCCGCCAAAAGTTCCTTTTGGGTCCTTTACACCCCACCCAGATCCAACCCCAAACATTTAATGCAAACTGTCAGGATTCGTCCCACTCCATGATCCCCCAGAATGCTGTTCACCTAGCCTTATCCTCCCACGGTTGCCAGTTCTGAATTGGAAAATTCCTGGAGATTGGGGGGGTGGAGCCTAGAGAAGGCAGGATTTGGGGGAGGGACTTGAGCGGTGTGTAATGCCATAGAGCCCATCCTCCAAAGCAGCCCTTTTCTCCAACAGAACTGATCTCTGTTGTCTGGAGATCAGTTGTGATTCCGGGAGACCTCCAAGCCCACCTGGAGATTGTGCAACCAACAAAGAGCAACGCGGATAATGGAGCAGGAATAAAGGTAGAAACCTCTGCGAAAACCAGCCTCCAAAATTATATACAAAGTATTTACTAAGACTATTGACAATAAAGGTTTTTCTAATATTACCAACAAGATTGTACAAAAATAAACATTAACGGAACATCACCCCATCACCCAAAGTTACTCAATAACAAATCGATGTCCAGTTTTCATATGCGAAGGGTGCAGGTAGAAATTCTTGTAGTTCTCCTGTAGTGGTGTAGTTCTCCACAGAGACCGACACTCCAGACGATTATTCTGTACAGTGAGGCACAAGAATTAATACACTACGCCAGGGGTGGCCAATGGTAGCTCTCCAGATGTTTTTTGCCTACAACTCCCATCAGCCCCAGCCATTGGCCATGTGGCCATGTGGCTGAGGCTGATGGGAATTGTAGGCAAAAAACATCTGGAGAGCTACCGTTGGCCACCCCTGCACAGGAGGATTGGCTACATCAGGGGTAATAGGCAAAGAAGTTCCTGCTACAAAAAAAAGTCCTGCATCTAGTCCAGCATCCTGTCTCACACAGTGGCCAACCAGTTCCTCTGGAGGGCCAACCACAGGGCAGAGAGGCTGAGGCTTTCATAAGAACATCAGAAGAGCCCTGCTAGATCAGACCAGTGGTCCATCTATTTCAGCATCCCATCTCACGCAGTGGCCAACCAGTTCCTCTGGAGGGCCAACAACAGGGCAGAGAGGCTGAAGCCTTCATAAGAACATCAGAAGAGCCCTGCTGGATCAGACCAGTGGTCCATCTAGTCCAGCATCCTGTCTCACACAGTGGCCAACCAGTTCC
Source organism: Heteronotia binoei (assembly GCF_032191835.1). Taxonomy (NCBI): domain Eukaryota; kingdom Metazoa; phylum Chordata; class Lepidosauria; order Squamata; family Gekkonidae; genus Heteronotia; species Heteronotia binoei. The sequence continues at coordinate 20,588,118 of NC_083224.1, read as the reverse complement.
TCTGGAGGGCCAACAACAGGGCGGAGAGGCTGAAGCCTTCATAAGAACATCAGAAGAGCCCTGCTGGATCAGACCAGTGGTCCATCTAGTCCAGCATCCTGTCTCACACAGTGGCCAACCAGTTCCTCTGAAGGGCTAACAACAGGGCATAGGGGCTGAGGCCTTCCTAAGAACATCAGAAGAGCCCTGCTGGATCAGACCAGTGGTCCATCTAGTCCAGCATTCTGTTTCACACAGTGGGTAACCAGTTACTGTGCTGTATAGTGTTTATACCTGATTTTTCTCTACCTAAAGGAGTCTCAAAGCAACTTACAACCGCCTTCCCTTCATCTCCCCACAATGGTCACCTTGGTAAGTCAGTGGGGCTGAGAAAGTTCTGAGAGAACTGTGACTGGCTCAAGGTCACCCAGCAGGCTTCATGTGGAGCAGGACTGGGGAATCAAACCTTTTTTGCTAGATCAGAGTCTGCTGCACACGGGCCCAGTGCCAGGGATTCCTGCCCCGCCTCTGTACAGGAACTTACCCCAGCATGTGCCTGAGCAGGGGGAGGGGCTGAAGTTGGCAAGGGTGAGCACAGCGGACCCGAGCTGAAGAAGCCTCATAGCACCATGAGGGGGAGTGCACCGGCTGCCCGGCCACCCTGATGGTGCTATAAGCAGTTGCCTACCTCGTTGACTCAGTCACACCAGCCCTGGTTGCTCTTAACCACTACACCACAGCTGGCTCTCAACATCAGCTCCAGGGCTTTTTTTGTAGCAGGAACTCCTTTGCATATTAGGCCACACCCCCGCGATGTAGCCAGTCCTCAAAGAGTTTACAGGGCTCTTAGTACAGGGTCTACTGTAAGCTCTTAGAGCAGGGGTGTCAAGCATGTGGCCCGGGGGCCGAATCAGGCCCCTGAGCAACTGGCTGTCATCTGCTTCCTTCTCCCTCCCTCTCTTGCTTCCTTCTGCATAACAGCTTGTTTTGCAAGGCTTGCTCAATCACACAGGAGCTGCAGAGCAAAACCTCAGTTTTCTCCATTGCCTGAGGCTCCTCCCTTGGGGAGGAAGGGGGCAGGTACACCAAGCCAAGCCTCTCTTCCTTCTGTTAGCTGAGTTTCCTCTGACTTCTGGTCCCCTGAGGAAGGGAGGAAAGAGCCAGAGCTTTCTTTACCCAGTTCTCTGGATCCCATGGGAGAAATACAAAGGAAGTACCTTTAAGACCAATGAATGCTAACATTTTAAGCATGTTTTAAGTTTTAAAAAATACATATATTTAATTGTATTTCTCTGTGTCCTTTATAACATTTATAATAATAATAATTTTTAATTTATATGCCGCCCTCCCCGCCAAAGCAGGCTCAGGGCGGCTTACATAACATAAATACATCATACAGTAATACAACAATAAAATTCATAGCATTTAAAAGTACAATTACATTTCAAACAACATTAACACTAATAATTTAAAACCACAGTATGATATGGTGCTACAGTCTTGGTATATACATATAAACATAGTTTTTCATGGCGATGATACAATGGTTCCACCTTAAAAAGCCAGCTGGAAGAGTACGGTCTTGCAGGCCCAACGGAACTGATTAAGGCTCCGTAGGGCCCGCACCTCTTCTGGTAGTTGATTGCACCATTGGTGTGCTGTAATCGAGAAGTCCCGCTCCCTTGTCGCTTTAAGTTTGGCCTCCTTTGGCCCAGGGATTTTTAGCAAATTTTGTGAGCTGGATCTCAGGACTCTCTGGGGAACATATGGGGAGAGACGGTCCCTAAGGTAGGCATATAGGGCTTTATAAGGTAGGCATATAGGGCTCGGTCATATAGGGCTTTAAAAGTAATAACCAGCACCTTGTAACGAACTCGGTACACAATTGGCAGCCAGGGCAGTTCCTGTAGCCTAGGCTGTATATGTTCCCACTTAGGGAGTCCCATTAACAGCCTGGCTGCCACGTTCTGCACTAGCTGCAGTTTCCGGGTTGGGCACAGGGGCAGCCCCATGTAGAGGGCATTACAGTAGTCTAACCTCGAGGTGACCGTTGCATGGATCACTGTTGCCAGATCATCACGCTCCAGGAAGGGAGCCAACTGCCTCGCCCACCTAAGATGGAAAAAAGGCGGATTTAGCAGTGGCTGCTATCTGGGCTTAGGAATGCCTATTGTTAATTTTATTGTCATTTTTAAACCAGAATGTTTTTAAGACTAATGTTGATTGTAAAAGTTTGTATAATTGTTCTATGGACATGTTGTTAGCCGCCCTGAGCCTGCCTAGGCGGGGAGGGCGGGATATAAATAAAATCTATTATTATTATTATTATTATTAGGCTTCCATTGTCAGAGAAGACTCCAGTAGCACCCCCAGGCTCTTGACCCTGCGCACCGCTGTCAGTGGCGCACCATCAAAAGCTGATAGGGGAATTTCCGCTCCCAGACCGCCACAGCCCAGGCAAAGGGCCTCTGTCTTCGCTGGATTCAACTTCAACCCACTCAGCCTAAGCCAACCTGCCATGGCTTGCAACGCCAGGTCCAGATTTTCAGGGACATCGTATATCTTTGCTACCTAATCTTAAACAGGTGCATGCATGGCCCGGCCCAACGTCTCATTTATGTTAGATCTGGCCCTCATGACAAATGAATTTGACACCCCTGTCTTAGACGATTGGCTACATCATCATCATTTTTAAAAAGCCCTGATCAGCTCTGATTACATAAGCTGCGCAGTAGTGTTTAGTTTGGCATAGAAGCCAAGGCCTTTCCCTGACGCTGCCTCTTGGCCATGATATTCACAAGATTACTGCAACTGACAACGGAGGTTCCTTCTACCTGGTAGCCTCTTGCAGATCTCTCTACCAGAGAGAGAGCCAGTTTGGTGTAGTGGTTAAGTGTGTGGACTCTTATCTGGGAGAACTGGGTTTGATTCCACCGCTTGCACCTGCTGAAATAGCCTTGGGTCAGCCATAGCTCTCGCAGTTGTTGTCTTCGAAAGGGCAGCTTCTGGGAGAGCCCTCTCAGCCCCTCCCACCTCACAGGGTGTCTGTTGTGAGGGGAGAAGATATGGGAGATTGTGAGCCGCTCTGAGACTCTTCGGAGTGGAGGGCGGGATATAAATCCAATATCTTCATCTACCTCACAGGGTGTCTGTTGTGGGGGAGGAAGGGAAAGGAGATTGTGAGCCGCTCTGAGACTCTTCGGAGTGGAGGGCGGGATATAAATCCAATATCTTCATCTACCTCACAGGGTGTCTGTTGTGGGGGAGGAAGGGAAAGGAGATTGTGAGCCGCTGTGAGACTCTTCGGAGTGGAGGGCGGGATATAAATCCAATATCTTCATCTACCTCACAGGGTGTCTGTTGTGGGGGAGGAAGGGAAAGGAGATTGTGAGCCGCTCTGAGACTCTTCAGAGTGGAGGGCGGGATATAAAGCCAATATCTTCATCTACCTCACAGGGTGTCTGTTGTGAGGGGAGAAGATATAGATAGATAGATATTGGGAGATTGTACACCACTCTGAGTCTCTGATCCAGAGAGAAGGGCAGGGTATAAATCTACAGTCTTCTTCTTCTTCTATGAAGCTGTCTAATCCCCTTTTAAAGCTGTCTCTGCCTGTGACCATCACTACATCTTTTAATTGCTTGTTGTGATGTTATACCGTGAGCCGCCCTGATCCTGCTTCGGTGGGGAGGGTGGGATATAAATCAAATCAAATATAAATCAAATCAAATAAATACATCTTCTGGCAGCGAATTCCACATTTTTATAAGTCATTGTTACAGAAGCATTTCCTTTTGTCCATCCTGGATCTACTGCCCATCAGCTTCACTGGAGGCCCTCAAGTCGATGGCTCTTTGCACAGGTGAGTCAAGAAGGAGGGGCGGGGTCTTCAAGAAGAAGAAGAAGAAGAAGAAGAAGAAGATATTGGATTTATATCCCGCCCTCCACTCCAAAGAGTCTCAGAGCGGCTCACAATCTCCTTTCCCTTCCTCCCCCACAACAGGCACCCTGTAAGGTGGGTGGGGCTGGAGAGGGCTCTCACAGCAGCTGCCCTTTCAAGGACAACCTCTGCCAGAGCTATGGCTGACCCAAGGCCATGCTAGCAGGTGCAAGTGGAGGAGTGGGGAATCAAACCCGGTTCTCCCAGATAAGAGTCCGCGCACTTAACCACTACACCAAACTGGCTCTCCAAGAGTGCCACATCCCAATCTAAAGTGGGTAGGGTTGCCAGGTCCAATTCAAGAAATATCTGGGGACTTTGGGGGTGGAGCCAGGAGATTTTGAGGGTGGAGCCAAGACCAAGGTTGTGAAAAGCATGACTGCACTCCAAAGGGAGTTCTGGCCATCACATTTAAAGGGACCGCACAACTTTCAAATGCCTGGAAAGGATGAAGGATAGGGGCACTTTCTTTGGGGGCTCATAGATTTGGACCCCCGGGTCCAACCCTTTTAAAGCTTGGAGGGTGTTTTGAGGAGAGGTGTTGGATGCTCTGCGACAAATTTGGTGCCTCTACCTCAAAAAACAGCCCCCCCCCCCCCCCCCCCGAGTGAGAACTTGTGATTGACTCAAAGTCACATCAACAGGTTCAAGCGGAAAAGTGGGGAATCAAACCCGGTTCTCCCGGATAAGAGTCTGCGCACTTAACCACTACACCAAACTGGCTACCTTGGTAATATTCCTTATTTCCCCCTAGGTATTCAGAAATCCATTCATCATAATCTCTTTTGCATAAAATCTAATAGTACACACAGACATACACACTCTGTTCTTCTTTCCTGCTTGGTCTCGCTCCATCATTCATATGAACATATATGAACATATGAAGCTGCCTTATACTGAATCAGACCCTCGGTCCATCGAAGTCAGTATTGTCTACTCAGACTGGAAGTGGCTCTCCAGGGCCTGAAGCTGAGGTTTTTCACTCCTACTTGCCTGGACCCTTTTGAGTTGGAGATGCCGGGGATTGAATCTGGGACCTTCTGCTTACCAAGCAGATGCTCTGCCACTGAGCTACCGTCCCTCCCCTTCATCTCAGAGGTTGCATCGAATGTTTTTATACTCACTCGCCATCCAAGGGGCACCCTATCCATAGGGTCGGGGTGGGGCGGGTTTGAATTTACGGTTGTTTCCATTTAAAACAGGACCACCACCGTCACCCCCCCCCCCAACAAAAAAACCAACAACAACAACAAAAGAGAACCAGATGCCTGGAACTGATTTGCATATGCCAGGCAAAGGAGGCAATAGGAGAGCCGGCACCCAGCTTCAATCACCGCAATTGACTCCATCTGGTGACACCCCGGCACAACAGCAGTGGAGAAGCTGTATTGCCAGAGGCACTGTCCTTTCACAGCTGAATGGCTGAACAGCTGGGGAATCAACCAAGGACACGCTGCGCAGACAAACATGCTCATTGTCTTTGCTTGTTTAAGCCCCAGTGTGTGGAGTGAGAGGCAAACCCGGAAGGGAAGAAGGAACGTGTTGGACAGTAGCTTAGAAAGGATGCTTCAGAGGACACTCGAGGTTCTCCCTATGGAGAAAGGTTAAAGCACTTGGAAATCTTTAGCTTGGAGAAACGACGACTGAGGGGTGACATGATAGAAGAAGAAGAAGAAGAAGAAGAAGAAGAAGAAGAAGAAGAAGAAGAAGAAGAAGAAGAAGAAGAAGAAGAAGAAGAAGAAGAAGAAGAAGAAGAAGAAGAAGAAGAAGAAGAAGAAGAAGAAGAAGACGACGACGACGACGACGACATTGGATTTATATTCCACCCTCCACTCAGAGTGGCTCACAATCTCCTTTATCTTCTTTCCCCACAACAAACACCCTGTGAGGTGGGTGGGGATGAGAGAGCCCTCCCAGAAGCTGCCCTTTCAAGGACAACCTCTGCCAGAGCTATGGCTGACCCAAGGCCATTCCAGCAGCTGCAAGTGGAGGAGTGGGGAATCAAACCCAGTTCTCCCAGATAACAGTCTGCAAACTTAACCACTACACCAAACTGGCTCTCACACCAAACTGGCTTTCAAGAGCAGGGGTGGCCAAAGTTGCTTAATGTAAGAGCCACATATAATAAATGTCAGATGTTTGAGAGCAGCAAGACATGGATGTCAGATGTTTGAGAGCCACAAGACAGGAAGGAAGGCAAATAGATGAAGGGAGGGAGAGAGAGGGGGAAAGAAAGCAACTTTAACATTAAAGGCATTCTCCAAGCCACCAGCTGGCTTGGTTTGGCGAAGTAATTTAAAGAGAGAAATGTCTTCTCCAATCTGGCTGGACAGGGTTGTAGGGGCTTCGACAGCCACACAATATGTGTGAAAGAGCTACAGTTTGCCCACCCCTGTGATAGAGGTTTGCAAGATTATGCATGGGATAGAGAAGGGAGAGAAAGAAGTCTTTTTCTTCCTTTCTCACAATGCAAGAACTTGTGGGCACTACATTAAATTGCTGAGCCGTTGGGTTAGAATGGGTAAGAGGAAGTCCTTCTTCACCCAAAGGGGGATTAACACGTGGAATTCACTGCCACAGGAGGTGGTGGTGGCTTCAAGCATTGTCAGCTTCAAGAGGGGATTGGATAAGCATATGGAGCAGAGGTCCATCAGTGGCTATTAGCCACAGTGTATTGTTGGAACTCTCTGTCTGGGGCAGTGTTGCTCTGTATTCTTGGTACTTGGGAAGGGCAACAGTGGGAGAGCATCTAGTGCCCTGGCGCCACTGATGGACCTCCTGATGGCACCGGGGGGGGGGGGGGGGTTGGCCACTGTGTGACACAGAGTGTTGGACTGGGTGGGCCACTGGTCTGATCCAACGTAGCTTCTTTTATGTTCTTATGCTCCCTGTTCAGAGAAGCCATGACACAATGACCAATTCTTTCCCCTCCAGATACATCGCAAGAGCCCTGATCTGAATCTCCTCAGATCTCAGAAGCTAAGCAGCAGAAGAAGAGCTGGTTCTTATATCCCACTTTTCTCCTGAAGGACTCTCACAGCAATTTACAATTTCCTTCCCTACCTTTCCCCTCAATGGTCACCTTGTGAAGTCGGTGGGGCTGAGAGTGAACTCTAGACTGGCCTTGGGCCAGACACAACTCTCTGAGACCTCCCTCAGCTCCACCTGTCTCACAAGGTGCCTGTTGCGGGAGAAGATGGGAAGGCAATTGTAAGCTGCTTTGAGTCTCCTTAGGGCAGAGAAAATCTGCCCACAGCTGGGACTCAGAATGGCTTAAAACTGTTCTCCCTGCCTCCATTTTCTTACAAAAATAATCATAGAACCATAGAGTTGGAAGGGACCTCCAGGGTCATCTAGTCCAACCCCCTGCACAATGCAGGAAACTCACAAACACCTCCCCCTAAATTCACAGGATCCTCATTGCTGTCAGATGGCCATCTAGCCTCTGTTTAAAAACCTCCAAGGAAGGAGAGCCCACCACCTCCCGAGGAAGCCTGTTCCACTGAGGAAACTCATAAACACCTCCCCCTAAATTCACAGGATCTTCATTGCTGTCAGATGGCCATCTAGCCTCTGTTGAAAAACCTCCAAGGAAGGAGAGCCCACCACCTCCCGAGGAAGCCTGTTCCACTGAGGAATTGCTCTAACAGTCAGGAAGTTTGGGGTAGTGGAGAAGTGTGCGGACTCTTATCTGGGAGAACCGGGTTTGATTCCCAACTCCTCCACTTGCACCTGCTGAGATGGCCTTGGGTCAGCCATAGCTTTCATAAAAGCTGTCCTTGAAAAGGACTATAAAAGCACTCTCAGAGCCAGGGTTGTTGTGAGGGGGAAGGTAGAGGAGATTGTGACTGCTCTGAGATTCAGAGTATAGGGCAGGATATAAATCCAAAATCTTCTTCTTCTTCCTAATGTCTCCTACTCATGAAAAAAAAATGTAATTAAGGGGCCGCAGCCTGGAATTCAGAGGGCAGTGCCTCCACAGGCCCCCCTGTAGCTACAGGTCTGCCCAGAAAGAAAAGCGGGGTATGAAAAACAACCCTTCTCCTTCCACATTTCAAAAACGAATATTCACATCTCTGAAAGAAGTAGAGAAAAGAACAATCAGGGCCCTTCACCACTAAAAACACACACAGCCCCGCCCCCCCCCCCCACAAAAACAAATAAACCCAAAGAACCCAACTATGATAGATCCAAGCCTCCCCCTCCCCACACCGAAATAATTCCGTGATTCTCATTCAGCCGGTGCCTTTCTTACAGACCAAAGAGCCCCTCTGATAAGCATATTTTACAAATTAGGTAGCGATTTATCCCGCCTTTGTTTTAATGATGGAAATGAATGATGTCGTGCCGCTCGCCGCCGCTGCCGCATTCAGCGCCCGCTGTTCTCAGGGAGACGGAGACGGGGCCTCATTTGCATGCTTAATGCCGGGAACTGGCAGCGGCTAAAGAGCTCCCTTTGGCTTTGGCCTCCGTGTTTGTAGATTTAGTGCCGGGCTTGATCAAAGACTTTTTAAAAGGACGCAGGCCGTGCGCCGTCGCACAAGGCCCAACCAGTCGGCCAGCAAAAGCCCCCTCCCCCCAAAATTTATGACTTATCTCCTTTAGGGGAAGACCAGGGCTTCTTCTCATTAAAGGTATAAAGGGGCTGGTGGGCAGCTGCCAAATTCCACCCCCGCCCCACATTTGTCAGTTTACATTTCTAACCCCCAGTGCTTCTTTTGAGCAGGAACTCACAGCAATACGGTTCCGGCTGGCTTGGCATCAGGGGGTGTGGCCTAATATGCAAATGACCCCTCGCTGGGCCTTTTCTACAAAAGCAGCCCTGCGTGGAACAATGGTGATGTCAGGGGGTGTGGCCTAATATGCAAATGACCCCTCGCTGGGCCTTTTCTACAAAAGCAGCCCTGCGTGGAACAATGGTGATGTCAGGGGGTGTGGCCTAATATGCAAATGAGTTCCTGCTGGGCTTTTTCTACCAAAAGTGTAGGTTGCCAGGGGTCTGTGTTGGAAACTGCCTGAAGACTTTGGGGGTGGATCTGGGAGAGGGTGGGGTTTGGGGAGGGGAGTGGCCTCAGCTTGGTGCAATGCCATAGAGCAAAGGTGTTGAACTCTTTTGTTATGAGGGCCGGATTTGACATGAATGAGACCTTGTCGGGCCGGGCCGTGTCGGGCTGAACCGTGTGTATACCTATTTAAGATTAGGTAGCAGAGATATAAACTTTTTTTTTTTTTTTTAAACGTTTTGTTAGGTTTCTAGAAATTGAGGGCAAAGGGTAAGAGGGGACAAGAAATTATAGTTACAAATCAATCTTGTCTGTGTATGGTATACTTTCATAAAATACAAGTCTGTATCTAAAATACTTTCTTAAAATACATAAATTGTCACACATTCTTAACTTTACACCATCGATATTTTAATATTTTTATATTGTAAGCCTTCTTATTAAAATACCTATTCAAATTGACATTTCCAACAAAGAGAATCTTATAGTACAAAATACAGGGGAAAGGAGATATAAGTTCACACCAAAGAATCTTAAGAGTCTGGAGTATCTAGCCAAATATAGAATTTCAACCAATATTTTCTTGTGCATTGAGTCAATGCGCAGCAGCCAAGAAGGTCAGAGCGCCTGCTCCGGCTGCAATGCCACTGAGGATGTTCTCCGCAGCTGAGAACGAAACGTCTGGAAGGAAAACTTTCTCCAGTAGAACACGGCACTTGAGCCCGAAAGATTCTACAAACCCTAATGATGTTACCAGCCGTGAAAACCTGAAATCTTTGATAATATTTTCTTGCTTCCTCCTTAGATTTCCCAGCCAACAGCTGGGATAAGTAGTCTAGCTCCGCTGTTTCCAGAATTTTCCCCACCAAGTCCATTTTCATGGGAGTCTCCTGAAGTCATCTCTGTGCCAGAAGAATCCTGGCTGCTGTGCAAATATACGCCAACAAGTGTCTCATCTCTTTGGAATAGTCCTCAGGAAACATATTCAATAAAAATAGTTCTGGTCTGAATTGAATCTGTGTCTTCATAATTTTCTGTAAGAGTTCATGAACCATCTTCCAATAGTCCTTCACCGTCTCACATGTCCACCACATATGATAAAAAGAACCCACCTGTTTAGCACATTCCCAACATTTGTTAGACATATTAGTATACAGCTTACACAATTTCTGTGTGTTCATGTACCATCTATAAAACTTCTTATATAGATTTTCTTTAAAGGCTTCTGACTTAGTTAATTTAATGTTGAATTTCCACACCCTCTCCCATTCTTCTAACGTGATATTATGTCCCAAATTTTTCACCCATTGGATCATACAATCTTTTACGACCTCATCTTGCATCTTCGTCTGTAATAGGTATGCATATAGTTTAGAGATTAGCTTTTCTTGAGGACCTAGAAAGATTTTGTCAAATGGATATTGCTCTGTGTTAAAGCTTACCATCTTGTCTTTGGCATACCTAGATTCAACTTGCATTCTCAACCACCAACTCATTTTAATGTCCATGTTTTCTAGCTCTTTTCTGGTTTTCAGTCGATTGTCTTTTTCCAACAGGTCATCGTATCTGTAACTCTGATTAGGTTTTAGAAGATTTGGAGGAGTAAATGCTTCCACTGGGGATACCCATCTTGGAATTTTCTGATAAATTCTCATTTTTAACCATATGGTACAAAGATTTCCAGAACCAATGATTCTTAAAGTAAGAATGTCCTTCAAGTCTTTGGTATAAACTTTTTAAAGGACCCAGACACGCAAAACTAAAGATCTTAAGAAAAAAAACCTTAAAATAAAACATGCCTAACACATTAGCACTTGTTGGTCTGAAAGGTGCTTTCTTTGTATCTCTCCCACGGGATTGAGGGAACTGGACAAAGGAAGCTCTGGCTCTTTCCCTCCCTCCCCAGAGGACCAGGAGGGGGAGGAGCTTCAACCAATGGAGAAAATAGAGATTTTCCTCTGTAGCTCCTATGCGATTGAGCAAGCCTTGCAAAGCAAGCTGTGATGCAGAAGGAAGCCAGAGAGAGGGAGAAGGAAGTGGATGAGAGCCAGTTGCTCGAGGGCCTGATTTGGCCCATGGGCTGCATGTTTGACACCCCTGCAAGTGCCTACTCTTCCAAGCAGCCATTTTTCTCCAGGGGTGTGGATCTCTGCCAGCTGGAGATAGAGGAGCTGATCTCTGCCAGCCTCCCAGTGAAGCCTGGAGATCTCCCGCTTTGACAACTGATCTCCAGCTAACAGAGGGGGACTCTTTTAAGAGGGGACTCTAGGGCATTGGACCCTGCTGAGGCCCCTTCCCTCATCAAACCCCGCCATCTCCCAGCTCCACCCCCAAAGTCTCCAGGTATTTTCCAACACAGGCCCTAGCAATCCTAGCTGGAGATCAGTTGTAAAAGCTGGAGATCTCCAAGCCCCGCCTGGAGGCTGACAACCATCATGACTATCCCATTCCATAGAATGGCCCATCTGGCTTTGATAAGAGTCCGGGGCCTTTTCAATCATGGCCCAGGCTCTGTGGAATGGGCTTTGGCACCCTTAAGTCGAGATGGTGGCTGGATATCTCTTGGGATTACAACTGATCTCCAGGCAACAGAGATCAGTTCCCCTGGAGAAAATGGCCACTGTGGAAGGTGGACTCTGTGGCATTTTACCCCACTGAAGTCCCTCCCATCACCAAATCCTGCTTTCCTCAGGCTCCACCCTCCCAGTTTGGTGTAGTGGTTAAGTGTGCGGTTTGGTGTAGTTTGGTGTAGTGGTTAAGTGTGCGGACTCTTATCTGGGAGAACCGGGTTTGATTCCCCACTCCTCCACTTGCAGCTGCTGGAATGGCCTTGGGTGAGCCATAACTCTGGCAGAGGTTGTCCTTGAAAGGGCAGCTGCTGTGAGAGCCCTCTCCAGCCCCACCCACCTCACAGGGTGTCTGTTGTGGGAGAGGAAGGGAAAGGAGATTGTAGGCCGCTCTCTGTCCTTGAAAGGGCAGCTGCTGTGAGAGCCCTCTTCAGCCCCACCCACCTCACAGGGTGTCTGTTGTTGGGGAGGAAAGTAAAGGAGATTGTGAGCCGCTCTGAGACTCTTTGGAGTGGAGGGCGGGATATAAATCCAATATCCTTCTTCTTCTTCCTGCATTGTACAATCAGTTTCTTTTCATAGAATCATAAAGTTGGAAGGGACCTCCAGGGTCATCTAGTCCACTTCTCTGTACGGGGCAGGGAATTCACGAATACCTTCCCCCCACATGCATCCCCAGTGATCCCTGCTGCACTCCAAGAAGATGGCAAAAAAAAAAAGCAGCCTCCAGGATCCCTGGCCAAACTGGCCTAGAGAAAAATTGCTGCTTGATCCTCAAGTTGCATTCAGCATTGCTAGGGTTGTCAATCCCCAGTTGGGCTGTGGGGGAAAAAGCCGTAAGGCTCCGCGTATAAATTACCTCTTCAAAAAGCGTCTTGTTGGAATTACAACCGCCTTTGTGAACGTAACAGAAAATCTTTAATAGCTAGCCGTGACTGATGCTTCCACATATAATCAGTAATTCGTGGGCACAAAATGGCCAAGAATCCAAGCCCCGATCGCAATTTAATTCACAGGCTCAGTTCTTTACCATCACAGTTGGCTATCTTGTCCATTCTTCCACCTTCCAGCCAAACCATTCTGAAATTTTAAGCCAGAATAATACAGCAACAGGCAAAACCAGTCCAATATCCTGTTTTAGGCTTCTGTTTAAAACAAGCATATAATAAAAATATCAGAAACCATATCGCCAGGACGCAAGAAGCAATACTGGAATTACATTCCCATAAAACATGCTCACCTTTGTTTCATCCAAGGCACTCTTAAATTCTTACAATGCACTCGCTCTCAAGTTGCAATCAAAATCTCAGCGCTCCATTCCTCGGCAAGTTGCACCCCGAGTATGATCCTCCAGGTGTGTTCAATTGTTTGCAACTCATACCTATTAAAGAAACATTCCTTCAACCTGCCTACCTCATAGGAACATACTTACAAAAAACAAGACAAATCCCATTCATTATTGAGTTTGTTAGGTTCTAGTTTTAAGGCAAAAAATCCATCACATTTCCTGTTGCATTAAACATTTGCTGACATTAACTGGATTGTGATCACAGGTTTGGAATTTCTCCAAAATGAAGAACTTGAATGTAACAGGATCAAGATTATACTTAATAAAACGATCCACTAATGGAGCTGCATTCACACTGTGCCTCGATCTAAACCTGTGTTCCAGTACACGTGTTTTAACCAGTCTCATGGTACTTCCTATACAGACATGTGCACACAGGCAAACGATTATACAAATGACCCTTTTTGTTGTGCAGGTAGTATGGTGTCTTTAAAAAAAGCTAGTCCCCTGTGCAAGCACCAGTTCGTTTTTGACTATGGGGTGACGTTGCTTTCATTACGTTTTCACGGCAGACTTTTTACGGGGTGGTTTGCCATTGCCTTCCCCTGTCATCTACACTCCCTTCCCCCCAGCAAACTGGGTACTCCTTTGACCGATCGCAGAAGGATGGAAGGCTGAGTCAACCTGGAGCTGGCTACTTGAACCAGCTTCCTCTGGGATCGAACTCAGGTCGTGAGCAGAGGGCTCTGACTGCAGTACTGCAGCTTTGCCACTCTGCGCCACGGGGCTCTTAAAACCACCTTAATTCCAGTCTGGGGATGAATACCCTCTTTGATTTGTAAGCAAAATTGATAGGATGTAAACTTCTCTCTGCTTCCTAATAAAGTCCGAATGCACAAGCCTGTCTTGCAGATTTTCAGCACATTTAAACCCAAATGTAGGTCTGAAAATGGATCTGAATAGATGTTTTAAGATTTCTAAATGCCATCTTTGAATTGTGTTGAAATTAGCTCCTGATTGTTTTTATTTAATGTTTTAATTAAAATGTTTTGTTGTTTTATTATAAAATCGTGAGCCGCCCTGAGCCTACTTCGGCAGGGAGGGCGGGATACAAATCAAGTAAACCTAAACCTAAGCCTAAAGACAGGCTAGCACAGGGGTGTCAAACTCATTTGTTATGAGGGTCGGATATCACATAAATGACACCTTCTCGAGCCAGGCCATGTGTGTCATAAAATTTAATGCCAGGTAACAGAGATATCAACTTTATAAAATACACAAACACAAAGGGGTTTTTAAAAAAACTTTAAATAAAATGTAATTAAAACATTAGCACACTTCCAATGTTTTGTTTATATAACAGTCTCTGATAACTGACACCTCTTTCTCTGAATTATTGCATCAAATTCTGGAGACAATATCTGTGCTGTAGCAATCTTGAGTATGCTGTTCAGGTATTGTTCAGGTGTGCATCTGTAAATTGCCAACCTACAGGGGTGTCAAACATGCATCCTGGGGGGCCCCCAGAGGGCTCCTATCAGCCCCCCCCCCAGCAACTGGCTGTCATCTGCTTCCTTCTCTCTCACTCTTGCTTCCTTTTGCATCACAGCTTGCTTTGCCAGGCTTCCTCAATCGCACAGCAGAGCTACTGAGCCAAGCCTCTCTTCCCTTTATTGGCTGAGGCTTCTCCCCTTCCTGGTCCCCTGGGGGAAGGAAGGAAAGAGCCTGAGCTTTCTTTGCCCAGTTCCCTGGATTGCACAGGAAAGATACAAAAAGAGCACCTTTAAGACCAATGAGTGCTGATATTTTAAGCATGTTTTATTTTAATTTTTTTTAAGTCTTTGTGTTTGTGTGTCCTTTATAAAGTTTATATCTCTGCTACCTGTCATTACATTTTATGACACACATGGCCCGGTCCAACAAGGTCTCATTTATGTTGCATCCGGCCCTCATAACAAATGAGTTTGACACTCTTGTATTACAGAAATTTCATGGTCGGTGCTTTTGAGACTAAGACCCAGAGTTCTTAGGCACTTCTTACAGGGTTCTTCCTACAGGGCTCACTGGAAGCTCTTGGAGGATTGGCTACATCAGGGGGACGTAGCCTAATATGCAAAGGAATTCCTGCTACAAAAAAAAAAAAAGCCCTGGAAAACTCAACTGGGTTGTCTAACTTGACTGCGAATTGGTGGCAAAAAACAAGCACCCCCCACAAGCTATTTGGAGTGAGGAAATTTTATTCTGAAATAAAATGTAGGTTGTCTTTTCAGGTGCCACAGGAGTCCTGTTCATTTTTACTGCAACAGACTAACACAGCTAGGGGTGGAATTCTAGCAGAAGCTCCATTGCATATTAGGCCACACACCCCTGACATAGCCAATTTCCCAGGAGCTTACAAAAAGAGCCTTGTAAGCTCTTGGAGGATTGGCTACATCAGGGTGTGTGGCCTAATATGCAAAGGAGCTCCTGCTAGAATTCCATGCCTGGATACCATAAAAATTGTCGCCATGGACGCTATGTTTATTCCTTCAGGGTTAGCATACAGTATTGGTACTAAATGAACATAAGTTCACCAGATAGGGTTACAATCCTCAGTTGGGGGCAGGCAATCCCCTGGTTTCAGGGCTCTCCCCCCTCTTCAGGTTTATCAGAAGGGGTGTTGTTGAATGTCTGCTGGGCACTTCGTTATACCCTATCGTCACTGGTCCCCATAGGGTATAATGGTTTTGGGGCCCAACTCTATCTTTCGTAGCTAATTCTACCATAGAATTTTGCTGCCAAACCAGAATGTCCCCGATGTGCTAAAAAAAGAGCCTTGTAAGCTCTTGGAGGACTGGCTACATCAGGAGTGTGTGGCCTAATATGCAAAGGAGCTCATGCTAGAATTCCACCCCTGAACACAGCTATTACGGCCACTAACATTTAACTTTCCTG
Organism: Heteronotia binoei; assembly: GCF_032191835.1. Classification (NCBI taxonomy): domain Eukaryota; kingdom Metazoa; phylum Chordata; class Lepidosauria; order Squamata; family Gekkonidae; genus Heteronotia; species Heteronotia binoei. The sequence continues at coordinate 20,572,407 of NC_083224.1, read as the reverse complement.
TTTAAGATGCCAGGGCTTCAATTCTGCGGGATGATTCACTTTGGGGGGGAAAAAGACTTCGCATTGCGGCTGACACAACTTGAGAGAAAGTCTGTTCTTTCCCCCCAGCCTTCCGTGCCAGCCAAACTTTCTTTGAAACTTTCCCTCTCTTTAGAACACCTGACTCACTTTCTCCACATCTCGGCTTTGAAGCCTCCTTCCCGGGCTCCGCTTGGCAACAGTCACCAAGCGCCAATCACCTTTCCTCCCACGGCACGTGGAGCGAAGGAACAATTATTTTCTTTGCAGGGCTTCTTTTTCTTCCCCCGCCAGCCCAGGTGTCACGGTTCTGTTTGGAGTTTCCCTTCACATCCCACCAGGACACCGTTTCTACCTTCTGCTTGGAAAAGTGGGTCAAACGACTGCAGGTTTTCCTTCCACTTTCCTGCCTCTTTGTCGGGTGGCAGCTTTGGTACAAAAAGCTGACCTTAGGGTTGCCAATCCCCAGGTGGGGGCAGGGGATCCCCCGGTTTGGAGGCCCTCCCCCCATTTCAGGGTCATCAGAAAGAGGGGGGAGGGGAGGGAAATGTCTGCTGGGTACTCTATTATTCCCTATGGAACTCTATTATTCCCTATCCTGGCTCCACCCCCAAAGTCCCCAGATATTTCTTAAATTGGACTTGGCAACCTTAGCTGACTTGTACTGCTCTGTGTAATGTTGAGCGCATATCGGAACAGATTCAAACAATGATTCAAGGGCTAAAGTTGGTCTGGAAAGAATAAAGGTAACGGTAGTCTCCTGTGCAAGCACCAGTCATTTCCTACTCTGGGGTGATTTTGCTTTCACAAAGTTTTCATGGCAGACTTTTTACGGGGTGGTTTTTTGGAGATGCCGGGGATTGAACCTGGGACCTTCTGCTTACCAAGCAGATGCTCTACCACTGAGCCACCGTCCCTCCCCTGCCCTTCGGAGTGGAGGGCAGGATATAAATCCAATATCATCATCATCAGTTGTGCTTGCAGGGCTGAATTAAACCCTGTGGAGGCCCCAAGGCAGTCAAAATCTCGGGAGTCCATTTGCAAATTATCTCAGAGTGAGAGCGGCTGTCCTGCTGTCTGTGGCCCCTGCTGCAGCCTGCAGGCACCTTCTCAAAAGCCCCTTTGGCAAAACTGTGGGAGAGAGGCAGAGAGAGGCAAACTTGACATCAGCCACACCAGGCAAGTGAGGCAGAGAGCGACTCAGTTGCTGGCTGTGCATGCAAGCTGGGAGAGCTGGAAGCTGGGGGAAAATGGGGGGGGGGGCGGATTCAGCCTGGGGTCCCTAAAGGCATGGGGGCCCATAGGCCAGTGCCTGCTTGGCCTAATTGTTAATCCGGCCCTGTGTGCTTGTCACAATCTTGTTCCAGTTTGGTGTAGTGTTTAAGTGCATGGACTCTTATCTGGGAGAACGGGGTTTGATTCCCCGCTCCTCCACTTGCACCTGCTGGAATGGCCTTGGGTCAGCCATAGCTCTCATAGGAGTTGTCCTTGAAAGGGCAGCTGCTGTGAAAGCCCTCTCAGCCCCACCCGTCTCACAGGGTGTCTGTTGTGGGGGAAGACTGTAAGCCACTCTGAGTCTCTGATTCAGAGAGAAGGACAGGGTATAAATCTGCAATTCTTCTTCTCCTGTCTCCACCCCTAAAGTCCCCAGATATTTTTTGAGTTAGACCTGGCAACCCTAACCCCTCCAAAGCTTCCATTTTCTCTGGAGATGAGCTGTATTTCCAGGTGATCCCCCAAGGCCTACTTGGAGGCTGGCATCCCCAGGAGTCGATTTGCATCTGCCGCAGGATGGCACCCAGTTTGACACAGCTCCTTAGCGCAGCATACCTTTAAAGGGAAAAAAAAAACAATTCCTGGTCTACTGCAGCCAAGGAATCTTTTCCCCCCCCTCTTCTAAAGAGCATGGCAGAAGCACTGCATTCTGGGTAGCCATATGCACCGTCCCTTGATACCACTCAGTGAGCAAAATCATTAGCAGGGCCATGACATCCAAAAGGACAGGAGCCATTTGCATTCTGTCCACCGCTCTTGTGGCCCTCGTTGCGCACCGTAATGGCCTGCCGGAGTCTCTTCAGGATGGTGCAGATGTTTCCTCTTCAGCCTGGGCAAAAGGAGCCGACAGGGAAATGAAAGATTCCAGCTTGGCGACCGAGGCTGCTTCAGCCGCCTGATTTATGTACTCCATCCCATTCATTCATTTGCTTCAACAAAAGGTCGTTGCAAAAACGATCCATTCCACATGGGGGAGGGGAAGGATGTATTTTACGTAGCCCAGGGTGCCAGAATCACACTTGGTGGGGAGTGCAGAAAATGACTGCATTATGATCAAGCAGAATGGCTGAGTAGTGGGTTTAGGGGTGCCAGGTTTGTGTTGGAAAATACCTGGAGACTTTGGGGGGGGGGGTGGATCCGGGAGGGGGCGGGGTTTGGGGAGGGGCCTCAGCAGGGGACAATGCCTACGGCCCACTCGTCGAAGCAGCCATTTTTTCCAGGGGAGCTGATCTCTGCCAGCTGGAGTTCAGCAAAAGCGGTAGGTCTCCCGGCTCCACCTGGAGGCTGGCAACCCTAACTGGGTTTCAGCCGCAGCGCTAGGCCTCATTTTGGACAAGAGCTCACAGAAGCAAAACTCCGGAACCTCTACATTTTATTGTGGTATTTTTGGAAGCTGGATTCAGGTAGCCGGCCCAAGGTTGACTCAGCCTTCCATCCTTCCGAGGTCGGTAAAATGAGTACCCAGCTTGCTGGGGGGAAAGTGTAAAAGACTGGGGAAGTGTTATGTCTCTTAAATAAAGCCTCCACGTCAGTCTTCAAGTTTGTTTTATTATCTCCAAGTCAGTCAACACACACAACATAAAACCATGTCCTACAGCTGCAAGGTTCACTCCCTACTTCCTATCTTAACTTATATATAACCCTCTTCAAGGGACATACACCACAGGAAGGCAATGGCAAACCACCCCGTAAAAAGTCTGCCATGAAAACGTTGTGAAAGCAACGTCATCCAGAGTCGGAAACAACTGGTGCTTGCACAGAGGACCTTTCCTTTTCCTTCTTTCCTACCTCTCCCCCTCAAACAATAAGTTGCTTCTGGGCTCAATTGTTCAAACCCCCGAGAGAATTTTGCTGAACTCTTAAGGATTAGCAAACTTTCTAATAGTTTTCTCCACCAAAAATGGGAAAATAACCAAAACATATAAAGCAGACAGATGGAAATATCACTCATTTGGTGTAGTGGTTAACTGCGTGGACTCTTATCTGGGAGAACCGGGTTTGATTCCCCACTCCTCCACTTGCACCTGTTGGAATGGCCTTGGGTCAGCCATAGCTCTGGCAGAGGTTGTCCTTGAAAGGGCAGCTTCTGTAAGAGCTCTCTTAGCTCCACCTACCTCACAGGGTGTCTGTTGTATGCGGGGGAAGGGGGGAAGGTAAAGAAGGTGCCCCTATCCATTATTTCCAAAGGAGGGAAGGCATTCAAAAGGTGGGCAGTCCCTTTAAATGTGATGACTAGAACTCCCTTTGGAGTTCAATTGTGCTTGTCACAACCTTGCTTCTGGCTCCATCCCCAAAGTCTCCTGGCTCCACCCCCAAAGTCCCCAGATATTTCTTGAACTTGACAACCATAGCCAGGATCCCTTCTATCCTTCTGATTGGGTGGCAAGGTTTTGGAGGGAAACTACCTCAGAGAGGGCTGGGACCTGGGTGGGAAGCATAAAAGAGCCAAACGCAGACAGGGTGTGTTCTTTCCTGAAGAGGCTGCAGGCAGGGAAGTTGTCTCTCTGGAAGACTGAGCTGGAGGCAGACTGTAGTGAGCTTGCAGCTGGGAAGAGATCTCTCACCCGAAGGAGGTGGTGAGTTTTGGTATTAGTAGCAGGGAATCTCTCTCTCTCTCTCTCTCTCTCTCTCTCTCTCTCTGTCTATCTGTCTATTTCAATCTATAGCCCACCCTTTCCCAAATAGGCTCTGAGCGGGTAACAACAGTCAATAATACAAGGTTAAAATCAGATATATATAATAAAACAATATACAATCTAAGCAATATGACAGTTTATTTTTATTTAGTAGACTTATATTCCGCCCTTTCCCGTAAACGGGCACAGGGTGAATCTAAATCTAAAAACAAACTTCAGTTCTGCAGTGAGTTGCATCAGGGCTTCTGTTTATTTGCACCAACCATTACTGTTTTCATATTCACCACAGCACTAAATCTTCATCACCCGCTTATTGTTTTAGAGCACTAGTAATAAACTTCTTTTTGTCGTTATACTGCTTGGGTCCTCACATCTCCTTGGTCACAGTTAAGAGGTATTTATTAATAAGGAAGACAGGGGTGATTGGGTACTCTGGGCCCTCCCATGCAGACCCTTACCAGAGTGGTGGCAGCCAATAGAAGGCCCTCCTAGGCCCCTGCTGTGTGACAGACTCATTTGTCCAATATAGAGATTAGACCCAGGATGGCATACCGTATATTCTATTGAGGAAAGCTTTGAGAGCCAGTTTGGTGCGGTTAAGAGTGGTGGTTTCTAATCTGGAGAACCAAGTTCGATTCCTCACTTCTCCTTCATCTCATTGAAATGCAAACTTCCCATTTGGCTTGATCTGATGTTTATGTCAGTATTTAAAACTTGGGTAAGTGTAAATTTAATTTAAGTAATATGGGATTGATGGAAGTAAAAAAAAATATTGCTTGATATTTTCCATCTTTTTTTAGAAAATAAAAATTCCAGAATAATTTCTTTATTTTTACAGACTTAAATCACACAATTGATCAATCGGACCTACAAAATATACAGGGTGGACATAAAAACCACTATGATTGCATAGTTTGGTACATGCTTTCATTATCTGGGGGTAAGATGCATTACATTGGTTTCTGCTAAATTCTTTGTGGCTTTACATAGTGCATTGTGTAAAACATTGTTTATTACTTGTATAGTTCACTGAGGAAGAAGTCATCAGAACGAGGGATTATCTAGAATCCTTGTGTGGACTAGGATTTACAGGACTTCTCATGGACTTGATGGTTTCCATTTGAGAACTAATGAGTGTGAACTTATAAATTAACTTTGTGAATTAATTTCTTTGTTTATTGGACCTTATGTACTCTGTTGCTTTAATGCTCCATGTTAAGAGGCAATAATATTGTGTAAAACTATAACAAGATTCTGTCATCATTGACATTAATGAAAATTGTTCTTTATTGTGTGCTACTACAGCTAACAGTGTGTTGGTTCCATCTAGTATTTAAAACCCAGCTGCAAAGGAAAATCCAGGAAAACTGACACTTGCTTGGACCAAATGGTTGAGCGGGACTGCGCTTATCTACGATTTGAATTTGTTCTTCGTAATGCCAAGGATGTTCTGTTGTCACACAGACCCCCATGCCCATAAAGAGTTTGCAAACTCCAGACGTGCCAAACGTAGCTGTGATTTCACGCCACCCTCCTGTTCCCTTCAGGTCTTTTTGCCCCGGTTCTCCACTTCATTCTCCATTTGCAAAGCACGAGCAGAATGCCTCCCAGCCGACTCTCTAAATCCTAGCCCTTCTCTCGCTGGCACAACTAGAATCTCTTTCTGAATTAGAGAAAGACACAATGCTGGCTGGGCATGTTTAACTGGCTGAAGTGCCAGGGTATGGTAGGATCAAAGCTGAGAGAATGTAACTCATGGGCATGACCCCCGGTTGTGCATATGTGCATAGCTGGAACTATAGCTGCACAGGAATTGCCCAAGGACTTGGAGTTTATTTCTTCATGGGCTGCTCCAATGGCTCATCTGTTTAAAGAAATTCATGAAGTAACTCACATATTCCATCATTTCTTCCAGTGTATTTTAGCAGTTTAAGGAATTCCAAGTACAGAAAGGCCTTTGGCAGGGCACTCACAGATATTTTACCACTGCGGTCTTGGAAGGCCATTTTAATGGGATACCATACTATGACATTCTAAATAGATGCCATATCAGAACCTAGCTTCCTGGAACTCTCTCTGAGTCACCCTAGCTCTTCTTGGGTTTCCTTGGACTTCGTGACCCAGAGGGATAGAGAGAAAGGGTTGAGCTCTGTAGTGTACATCACATACTCATCACAGAGCATGTCACATGCTCGTCACAGAGTAGATTGAAATTATGTTGAAAGTACATTGGCACCTATGGATGGGAAAGGGACTTTATGTCATGTCCCTAGTAGCTAGGGTTGCCAGGTCCAATTCAAGAAGTAGCTGGGGACTTTGGGGGTGGAGCCAGGAGAATTTCGAGGTGCAGCCAGAAGCAAGGTTGATAACAAGCATGATTGAACTCCAAAGGGAGTTCTGGCCATCACATTTAAAGGGACCGCACACGTTTTAAATGCCTTCCCTCCATTGGAAATAATGGACAGGGGCACCTTTTTGGGGGGCTCATAATATTGGACCCCTTGGTGCAAACTTTTTGAAACTTGGAGGGTGTTTGGAGGAGAGGCATCGGATGCTATGTTGCAAATTTGGTGCCTCTACCTCAAAAAAACAGGGGGCCCCAGATCAACAGATACCTGCAGATCAATTCTCCATTATACCCTAGGGGATCCAGTCTCTGTAGGGAATAATGGAGTGCCCAGAAGACATTTCTCTCCCCCTCCCTCACTTTCTGATGACCCTGAAGCAGGAGGAGGGCCTCCAAACTGGGGGATCCCCTGCCCACACCTGGGGATTGGCAACCGTACCGGCAGCTCTTGCCAAGAACCCATTTCTCTGGGCCTTGATGAGAGCATCCAAGGATATCCTTTCTAAAATTACTGTGTACGGTGTTTAAGTATAGAATTTTGATTAATGGTTTATGAGTCTTATATGATTTAATGAATTTACATTTGGGATTGACGTTAAGTATAAATAAGAGGGTTTTTTTTAAAACAAGTGTGTCTCTCTCTTGGTGCAACTGGGAAACCAGTTTTTCTTCCTCCCCCAATGAACACAATGAAAATGGGATTCCATGCAAGTTCCTGCACCCCCGTATTTTTGTTGGGAAGGTGATACCATATTAACCTCCAGATTAACCTCCATATTAACCTCCAGATCCAATCTTAGGGATAGAGTTAGGGGCAGGTGGTCACTTTCTGTGCGCGGATCGATGTAAAAGTTAAATGTATTTTAATGGTTTTAAATTGTTTTATATAATCGTTAGCAGCCCTGAGTCTGCTTGTGGAGAGGGCGGGATATAAATGTAAAGTAATAAATAAACAAACAAACAAATAAATAAAACATTAGGCTATACACTCCGATGCAGGCAATCCTCCAAGAGTCTGCAGGTATGTTAGTAAAGGAGCTGCTGTAAGCTCCAGGAGGATTGGCTACATCAGGGGTGTGTGGCCTAAGATGCGAGGGAGTTCCTGCTCCCAAAAAAGTCCAGCTTCTACTGCAGACCATTGTGACTACCCTCTTTAACCACTTCTCATTTCATCCGTTTGCCCGTCTTGCTTTTCACAAATAACAGGGGTAGGAAACCAGCTGGGAGAGATTGCCGGCCCATCGTCCTTGCCCCACCGAATCTTCGGGTTCGCCGTACCCCAGAGCTGAGCCTCTCAGAAATCCAAACGACTGCCTTTGACGGAATGTCCTGATCGATCTGTGCGGCTCTCGCTCCGGCGCGGCTGCCTGTGTCCTTGGACGGAAGCCCGGCTGTCCATCTTTCCCTCCTGCCTACGGGATCGCCAAGCCCCATCTGGTTCGTGCCTGTGACAGAGCTTCCATTTTATCCAGGTTGCCTTGCCGCTCATCCTGTTGAGTCCGATTATTAATGGGAGCTGTGAAACACCGGGTGACTTTACACACACCATATGGGCCAGAAGGCAGAAACAGAGCACTGGGAATGGCTGGCGTGGCATCTGCAATTCTTAATCTTCTGCTTTCCCTCCCCTTTGTTGAATTATAAACTGGGCAAGCCCTGAGCTTGCTTAATTTTACAAGGCAAGAAACGGCTAGTAGAGAATTTGATATCTGCTAGAGAACTGGCCCCGTGGTACAGAGCTGTAACGTACAGTACTGCAGTCCAAGCTCTGCTCACAACCTAGGTTCGATCCTACTGGAAGCTGGGTTCAGGTAGCCGGCTGAAGGTTGACTCAACCTTCCAAGCTTCTGAGGTAAATTGAGTACCCAGCTTCTTGGGGGTAAAGGGTAGATGACTGGGGAAGGCAATGGCAAACCGCCCCATAAAAAGTCTGCCGAGAAAATGTCATAATGTGACATCACCCCATGGGTTGGTGATCACTTGGTGCTTGCACAGGGGACTACCCTTTACCTTTTTAGAGAACTGGCAGCCATCGAAGCAAAGAATCTTAAAGTACTTTGATAGAGCAATGCTTTTATTGTTGTTCAGTTGCACAGTCAAGTCCAACTCTTTGCGACCCCATGGACAAAGTCACGCCAGGCCCTCCTGTCTTCCACCATCCTCCAAAGTCTGCTCAAATTCGTGTTTGTTACATCAGTAACGCTGTCCAGCCATCTTATCTTTTGCCGTCCCCTTCTTCTTTTGCCTTCTGACTTTCCCAGCATCAGGATCTTCTCCAGTGAGTGCTCCCTTCTCATTTGGTGGCCAAAGTATTTGAGCTTCAGCTTCAGCATCTGACTTTCCAGGGAATAGTCTGGGCTGATTTCCCTTAGGACTGCCTGATTTGATCTTCTTGCAGTCCAAGGGACTCTCAAGATTCTTCTCCAGCACCACAGCTGGAGCAATCCTAAGCAGAGTTATATCATTCCATGTCGAGGAGGGGCTGTGGCTCTGTGGCAGAGCATCTCCTTGGCATGCAGGAGGTCCAAGGTTCAATTCCTGCCATCTCCAGTTAAAAGGACCAGGCTATAGGTGATGGAAAAGACCTCTCCCTGAGTCTCTGGAGAGCTGCAGCTGGTCCAAGTAGACTAGGGTTGCCAATCCCCAGTTGGGGATAAGGGGTACCCCAGTTTGGAGGGCGTCCCCCTGCTTCAGGGTCATCAGAAAGTGGGGAGGAGAGGGAAATGTCTGCTTGGTACTCCATTATTCCCTATGGAGACCGATTTCCATAGGGTATAATGGAGAATTGAGCTGTGGATATCTGGGGCTCAGGAGGCTGTTTTTTTAGGTAGAGGCACCATATTTGCAGCATCACATCCAGTGCCCCTCCTCAAAACACCCCCCAAGTTTCAAAAAGATTGGACCTGGGGGTTCGATTTTATGAACCCCCAAAGAAGGTTCCCCTATCCTTCATTATTTCCAATGGAGAGAAGGCATTTAAAAAGTGTGCAGTCCCTTTAAATGGCCAGAACTCCCCTTGGAGTTCAAAAATGCTTGTCACAATCTTGCTCCTAGCTCCACCACCAATGTATCCTGACTCCACCCCAAAGTCTCCTGGCTCCACCCCCAAAGTCCCCAGATATTTTTTTAATTGGGCCTGGTGGCCATGGGTGGAATTCTAGCAGGAGCTCCTTTGCATATTAGGCCACACACCCCTGATGTAGCCAATCCTCCAAGAGCTTACAAGGCTCTTTTTTGGAGGATTGCCTACATCAGGGGGTGCGGCCTAATATGCAAAGGAGCTCCTGATAGAATTCTACCCCTGGACCTGGTAACCCTAAAGAGGATTGGACAATACTGACCTTGGTGGACCAGGGGGCTGATTCAGTAGAAGAATTCATGTGTAAATCCAGTGAAGCCCATTGGCCATGCCTTCTGTATGTGGAAGTTGCTAACACAAACAAGGGGTAACTCAGATCAGAACAGCACTGGAAACCAGATAGCTCTCATCCCCAACTGAAATGAAGCTCCAGCACTAAGAACTGCATTTGTGCTGATCCATCCTCCATTATTCCTCCTGTTCCTATTCCTTTCTTCTGTTCTGCTTTTCTGTCTTCACACATTGTTGGGATTCAGATTGATAGCTCCTTGGTAAATCCATTGATAGCTCACCTGTCTTCATGAAGCACCTTGTAGCTCACCAGTCTTCAACTTTTTGAGGCTGTGGGCACCTGAATTCTGACATGGGGCAGTGCGCACAACCATAAAATGGCAGCCACGGGAGTTGGTGCCAGCTGCAAAATGGCAGCCATGGAAAGTTGAGCCAGCCACAAAATGGTTGCCAGGGTTGGTGCCAGTCACAAAATATCACTGAAAGAGGTCTCTCACAACTCTCTTGATAGAAACTCTTCAACATTTCAGTCAGAATCTCTTTTTAATGGGATGACCTTTGAAATAAACACAGTTTTAAATATTCCCTTTCATACATACAACTTACCTTCAGACACACAGTGAAGATCTTTGCGCTGTGGTGGCTGCTGCTGGTGGAGCAATGTTATTTGGGATCTGTGCAGCCAATCAGATCTCCAATGGCCAATCAGGAGCTCTGCTGGACTTCTGACCCTGCCCACTTTCCAGTGCTAAGAAATGTCTTGGTTGGTTTCATAATGCCCTCAGGCAATAGATTGGGGACCCCTGGTGTAGACTGATAAATTATCATCATAGCTGGAGTCTAACCATGATTTCTGTATGTGGAAGATGCTCACACAAAAAGAAATGGAAGGCAATTTTCACTTTTCCTTCCCTCCCACTGCACATGACCCACTGTTCCTGGGGATCCACTGACACTTGGGGACATGATTTAGAGGGATATAGCATACTGCAGTGGAAGAAGAGTTTGAGAAAGTTTGCATAGGTGAATGCTGCTCTCCTTGAAGCTGTCTCCACCTTCTTCTGATCGTTAAAAAAGGCATTTAGTTAAAAGGAAAATAAATCTGAGATTTTTAGGAGACTTGCTACTTGGATGTCTCTGTGTCCTTTCGTTGTATGTCCTCAACAACAGTTTCTGTCAGAGCTCTCTTAGCTCCACCCACCTTACAGGGTGTCTGTTGTGGGCAGGGGCAGGGAAAAGAGATGGTAAGCCACTCTGAGACTCCTTCAGGTAGCGAAGGGTGGGGTATAAATCCAATCTCCTCCTCCCCCTCTTCTTCTGCCACCACCTGGAGGTTGGCAACCTGACTAATCAAGGCTGAGAATTAGGGGAAAGAAGTTTCCAGCTCATACCCTGTCAATGCAACAGCCTTAAAGACAGGAGAACCACAGAAACTCAAAGAATTTTCACAATGATTGCTCTTTAAGAAATTTGAATCCATATCTCATTGAATGTTTGAGACATGGCTGCCCGGTCTCTGGTGCCCCAGACAGATAACTACAATAATGACCTCTTCATCACTATCCCTGGCAACACATGTGCTTGTGCATGGGGTAGCATAATCACAATCCCTTTTGTTCTCTTCGCTTCCTTTGTTCGCTGTGCGGTAATGAGAAATGACAGCCATATTTATGGTAACATTCCTCCAGGAACGCAAAGATAATTACCTACTCTTCGCACAGAGATGAGACAAGGATGAGTTCTATCTCCTTCCAACTGTCTGCACCCTAAGATGGGAGCGTGTGTGAAATGCAAATAATTAGACCTGTAGGAGTAATTAAGGGGTAGGGGAAACGAACACTGCAGGTTGGTGAGTGTGCGGGCACATGCAAAACTGGGTTTTACAAGGATGAGGATTTTGGTTGCATAAAGTGAAATCTTTGTGGTCTTGTGACATTACAGACAGTCAGGGCCCTTCTAGGAAACCTTCTGCTTCACCCTAGATAGCCTTCTCTTGGGTAGTTTGAACATAAGAACATCAGAAGAGCTCTGCTGGATTAGATCAGGGCTCTATCTAGCTATCTATCTATCTAGCAGCCCCGTGGCGCAGAAGCAGCAGTACTGCAGTACTGTGGTCTGAACTCTCTGCTCACGACCTGAGTTTGATTCCGGCGGAAGCCGGATTCAGGTAGCCGGCCCAAGGTTGACTCAGCCTTCCATCCTTCCGAGGTCGGTAAAATGAGTCCCCAGCTTTGCTGGGGAGAAAGTGTAAAAGACTGGGAAAGGCAATGGCAAACCACCCCGTAAAAAGTTTGCCGTGAAAATGTTGTGAAAGCAACGTCACCCCAGAGTCAGAAATGACTGGTCCTTGCACAGGGGACCTTTCCTTTTCCTATCTAGTCCAGCATCTAGTCCATCTAGTCCAGCATCATGTTTCAACCAATTCCTCTGGAGGGCTAACAACAGAGCAGAGAGACCAAGGCCTTCATGAGAACATCAGAAGAGCCCTGTTCCATCAGACCAGTGGTCCATCTAGTCAGCCTCCTGTCTCACACAGTGGCTAACCAGTTCCTCTGGAGGGCCAACAGCAGGGCAGAGAGGCCAAGGCCTTTGTGAGAACATAAGAAGAGCCCTGCTGAATCAGACCAGTGGTCCATATTCTCCATTCTCATACACTGCCTAACCAATTCTTTTGGAGGGCCAACAACAGGGCATAGAGGTCAAGGCCTTCATACAAATATACGTTTTTTATAAGAACATAAATTCTTCATAAGAACATAATTGAATAATTTAAGACCTTCGTAAGAATATAACATAATGTTGATACTTTATATTTACTTGTTTTTATGACATGAGACCCTTTGGGTGAGTAGCAAGTAAAAATCTAATTGATGAAGATGATGTTGATGGAGACCATAGATAGATAGAAAGATAGATAGATAGATAGATAGATAGATAGATAGATAGATAGATAGATAGATAGATAGATAGATAGATAGATAGATAGATAGATAGATAGATAGATAGAAACAGCCTTGCTAATGAAACAAGTAGTCCATCTAGTCCAGGCAGAAAGGTATGGGCTGAATATTAGGAAAGAAATCTTTACAGTAAAATCTTTACAGTTCAGGAGTAAAATAGACTGCGTAGAGAGGAAGTGAGCTCCCTCTCACTGGCATTCTTCAAGCAGTGGCTGGGCGAATCCTTAGGGATAGAATCATAGAATCACAGAGTTGGAAGGGGACATCCAGACCATCTAATCCAGGGGTCCTCAAACTTTTTAAATAGGGGGCCAATTCACTGTCCCTCAGACTGTTGGAGGGCCGGACTGCCGTTACTGTACAAGGCCGCGGGCCGTCAGTTCTCCGTCTTCTGCATCTCTCTCCCTTCTCCACACCACACACCCCGGCCTGGGAATTCACCTCACCTCAGTATCACCTCACACTCTGTCTCCGCCGCCTCAGCCCAGTGCCGGAAGTGTGCGTTGCTAACGCGAGTTTAGGTCGAACGTCACTTCCGGTCTGATTTTACCATAACCCGGCGGGCCGCATAAATGTCCTCAGCGGGCCGCATCTGGCCCGTGGGCCGTAGTTTGAGGACCCCTGATCTAATCCAACCCCCTGCTCAATGCAGGATCATCCTAGAGCATCCCTGACAAGTGTTTGTCCAGTCATTGCTTAATGATTGCCACCTCCCGCAATAGCTGATTCCACTGTTAAACAACTCTTACTGTAAAAACGTTTTTCCTAATATCCAGTTGGTCCTTTCCCACCCTTAATTTAAACCCATTATTGCGAGTCCTCTCCTCTGCTGCCTACAGGAACAGCTCCTTGCCTTCCTCTAAGTGACAGCCCTTCAGATACTTACAGGGTGTTTTTACATTCAGTTTGATCCAGAGTTTTAGAGTCTTCAAATCGCCTGCCACCGTTCCGCTTTAATTATTTTCCTTTTACATTTGTGGATTTGCTCTGCTCATTTTGCATAGCCAAAGTTCTATATTGCCTGTTGAAAGCGTTTCAATTGAGGAGGTGGGTCTCCGATCAGAGGGCAGCCAGAATACCGGTGCTTAGTTGAATGTATATGATTGCTTGGAAATCGTGTCAACACTGCAAAAAACAATACAAATTTAAATTACAAGATGAGGCAAGCAATGATATGTAAAAAATTCAAGTGCTGTCAGTTCTCATCCAAATTACTGCACCTTGTGGCTTTTGGAGGAGTCTTTTAAAATGCATGAAAACTTTTACAAGTTTGAAACGCCTGTAGAGAAAGGACCGGATCAAAACTCGTTTCAAGAAAAACGTTGCAGCAGCAGCGCCAGAACCCATCTCACCAAAACAAATGTAGATGCTTCGGGCAGCAACGATGCAAAACAGTTGTGAGAATGTTAGATAATGTAAAAGATGAGTTTCCAATGCGGTGATAGAGAGTCACAAACTGTCAGTGTAAAAACACCCACAGAGAGCAATCCTGTCCCCCCTCCACCTCCTCTTCTCCGGACTGAACATTCCCAAGTCCCTCAGCCTTTTTGACAGGGTTTGGTCAACAGGATGCTTTGGCATTGAGCAGGGGGTTGGATTAGATGACCGGTGTGGCCCCTTCCACTTTCATGAGTCTATAAAGTTAAGCACCCCTGCGACCTCAGCAGTCCATTGTCCAATCGCCTTCCTTTGCTTTCTCCTCTATCTGCATATCCTCCTGGGCTCAGTCAGACAGATAGGCCCGCACTGCAGATTCTAAACATTCTTTGGCACTGGGCTGAAAACTCCCCCACATCCTTCATGTGTGTATATATTGCATGGAAGTACAAAAAGAGCTATAAAAAATGTGTACAGAGCGCGCGTCTGTTCCTTTAATCCCCACCAGAGACTAAAGCCATCGCACTTTGCTCTCTGCTTTCCCTCTTTTAAGCTGCTCTATTATACACATTTTCTGGAGTATGTTTCCTAAGTAGAGGTTATCATATGTTGCAGGCCATCGACTCTGCTGGAGAGCACGAAACAGACGCTCGATAATACTGTTACCAAAAGGCAGATAAGAGCTTCAGCCTGCTGAAAAATTTCAAGCCATTTCCTGTGACAAAAAAGAAAGGGTGCGTGGGGGTGTACCACCAAGCTGACCAGCTGTGTGAGTTGAAGCAGATATGCTGGGTACAGACAGGTGCCTTTGTGCCCACTGGAGGTGCCCCAAATTGTGCTACCCACCCAAAATGGAGTGGCAAATCCCAGTCAGATGCACTTGCGCATAGGGTTGCCAAGTCCAATTCAAGAAATATCTGGGGACTTTGGGAGTGGAGCCAGGAGACTTTGGGGGTGGAGCCAGGAACAAGGTTGTGGCAAGCATAATTGAACTCCAGAGGGAATTCTGGCCATCACATTTAAAGGGACCGCACACCTTTTAAAATGCCTTCCTTCCATAAGGAATAATGAGGGATAGGAGCACCTTCTTTTGGGACTCATAGAATTGGACCCCCTGGTCCAATCTTTTTGAAACTTGGGGGGTATTTTGGGGACAGGCACTGGATGCTATAAGAACATAAGAACGTAAGAGAAGCCATGTTAGATCAGGCCGATGGCCCATCCAGTCCAACACTCTGTGTCACACAGTGGCAAAAAATAAAATAAAATTACATACACACACACACTATGGCTAATAGCCACTGATGGACCTCTGCTCCATATTTTTATCTAAGCCCCTCTTGAAGGTGGCTATGCTTGTGGCCGCCACCACCTCCTGTGGCAGTGAATTCCACATGTTAATCACCCTTTGGGTGAAGAAGGACTTCCTTTTATCCGTTTTAACCTGTCTCCTCAGCAATTTCATCGAATGCTCACGAGTTCTTGTATTGTGAGAAAGGGAGAAAAGTACTTCTTTCTCTACTTTCTCCATCGCATGTATTATCTTGTAAACCTCTATCATGTCACCCCACAGTCAACGTTTCTCCAAGCTAAAAAGTCCCAAGCGTTTCAACCTTTCTTCATAGGGAAAGTGTTCCAGCCCTTTAATCATTCTAGTTGCCCTTTTCTGGACTTTCTCCAATGCTATACTGAAAGTTTAGTGCATCTACCTCAAAAAACAGCCCCCCAGAGACCCGCAGATTAATTCTCCATTATTTCATAAGAACATAAGAACATAAGAGAAGCCATGTTAGATCAGGCCAATGGCCCATCCAGTCCAACATTCTGTGTCACACAGCGGCCAAATATATATATATTTCCTATGAGAATGTGTCTCCATAGGGAATAACAGAGTTCCCAGCAGACATTTCCCTCTCCTCCCCCAGCTTTCTGATGACCCTGAAGCAGGGGGAAGGCCTCCAAACCGGGGGATCCCCTGCCCTCACCTGCGGATTAGGAAAACGACAAAAACTGAGTAGCACAAAACACATATTCTTAAAGATACAGTACCAATCCCAAAACAAGACGTCAATATCATGAAAAAGTCCTGTATGGCAGGGGTGGCCAACGGTAGCTCTCCAGATGTTTTTTGCCTACAGCTCCCATCAGCCCCAGCCATTGGCCATGCTGGCTGGGGCTGATGGGAGTTGTAGGCAAAAAAACATCTGGAGAGCTACCATTGGCCACCCCTGCTGTATGGAAATGAAGTCCTCAATACCCATCGTTCCTTGACGTAAATCCAGGGAGAGTAGTCATCAACGTAGCAAGAAGTTTGTCCACAATACCGGTTTCGGCCACGCTTTTTTCAGTTGTAGACATTTACACCAACCAATGCGTCACGGCTTCCCAATATCAACAATTCTTTATAAACGGGGACTCCAGTACAAAGCTGAAACAAGCACCGCCTTCTGACATTCATATTACTCCATATGAATGTCAGAAGGTGGTGCCTGTTTCAGCTTTGTACTGGAGTCCCCGTTTACAAAGAATTGTTGATATTGGGAAGCCGTGACGCATTGGTTGGTGTAGATGTCTACAACTGAAAAAGCCGTGGCCGAAACCGGTATCGTGGACTAACTTCTTGCTACAATGCTACGTTGATGGCTACTCTCCCTGGATTCACGTCAAGGAACGATGAATATTGAGGACTTTATTTCCATACAGGACATTTTCATGATATTGACTTCTTGTTTTGCGATTGGTACTGTATCTTTAAGAATATATGTGTTTTGTGCTACTCAAGTTTTTGTCGTTTTTCCCACCTGGGGATTGCCAACCCTACTTGCGCGATGCACCTGTATATCATGCGGGGGGAGGGGTGTGCTTTGGCATGTTCACACAGCTGTTGCACACCATCCCCTTAGCATAGTTTGGGTTTCTTTTTTCCCCTTACGTTTTTACTGGCCATGCGCTCATGCGCACATACGCTTATGCGCTCTGGGCAGTTTTTTAAAAAATGAAGAATACCGGAGAGCTCATCGAGTGGATTGGCAAGTTCACAATGCCCGTCTGCCTCACTTGCATGCTCCTGCCTTCAGGTGTCCAGAAAGATGGATGGAGTATGGCAGAAGAATGTGGGAAGTGGTAGCTATCTGATCAGTCTCAGTGACGTCAGAAGAAGAAGACGACATTGGATTTATATCCCACCCTATACTCTGAATCTTAGAGTTTCAGAGTGGTCACAATCTCTTTTACCTCCCCCCCACACACACACACAACAGAGACCCTGTGAGGTGAGTGGGGTTGAGAGGGCTCTCACAGTAGCTACCCTTTCAAGGACAACTTCTACGAGCCGCCCTGAGCCACTTGTGGGAAGGGAGGGATATAAATCCTAAATAAATAAATAAAATAAATAAATACGAGAGCTATGGCTGACCCAAGGCCATCCCAGCAGCTGCAAGTGGAGGAGTGGGGAATCAAACCCAGTTCTCCCAGATAAGAGTCCGCACACTTCACCACTACACCAAACTGGCTCTACACCACTACACCATACTCACCTAGTCAGATTGGCCATTTGAATTCAGCCATAGAGAGAAAACATGCTGGCATCTTCCCTGTGCTTCGGGGCTGGCCCATACTGAATTTCTTTCACGTGTCTTGAGGAAGGAAGCCATTTTGTGGCTGCGCCACCACCCTGTCAGAATTCAAAACACAATAAATTTACTAGATTGTCTGCCCCCAGCTCTCCTCCCGCCCCCAAACTCTACATGTCAGTTTTTGCCATAAACTAGTTTTTACCATAGACTAGGCTTGCCAGACGGTTGGGGAAGTCCTGAGGATTTAAGGATGGAGCCTGAGGAAGCCAGAGGCCTCCGTGGGGTATAAAGCCATAGAATCTACCCTCCAAAGCAGCTTTCTGCAGGGAAAACTGATCTCTGGAGATGAGCTGTAATTCCGAGAGATCCCCAGTTCCTGTCAGAACTGGAAGAACTCCAATCGAGGCCCAAGACTTCGTTACAAAAGTATAGGCGTTTATTGAGAACTACAGTACTGAAGGCACAGAATAACACTGATAACGAAGTTAGCATTGGTTACATTTTTATGTGCTTGTGGCAACAACAATAAAACGATCTTTCACACGGCCAGAGACAACTGTCTGTTTCCCGGGGTCTGTTATCAGCAAGGGAGGATGGAGTCTTGCTGAGATGTCCTGGCCGGCTGGCTTCAAAGGGCACCTGCAGATGTTGGCCAGAGGCTATCTGTCACCCTTCAGTGATCACAGTTTGTTTGAAATGCATAGCGGTCTGGTTAGTGGCCTGGCTGAGAGTGCATTGAGTTAGTATCTGGTTACAATATGGAGTCAGTTAAGCTAACAGCATATAGGAGAGTTACAAGTTCTGACAATTCCCGCCTGGAGGCTGGTGTCGCTACTATAGACATTGGGGGATTCCTAGAGCGTTATGACACCACGTGACATCACTTCCAGTTGTACCTGGAAGTGATGTCATCACTTTGTCCCACATACTTGCTCCCGCTGGAGTGCAGAGCCTGGCTGCCGACCCTAGTACACAATATGGACAAGCCTGCAGACCCAGCAGCAAAAACCAGAAACTCAAAACTATAAACGTTAACTGTAAGCAAATGTCACACTAAAAAAAAGGTACGTTTGAATGTATTTAAATATTTATAGAAACTGTCGACTGCCACTCAGAGAATCTCCTCGAGGTGGCCAGGGCTTTTTTTGTAGCAGGAACTCCTTTGCATATTAGGCCACACATCCCTGATGTAGCCAATCCTCCAGGAGCTTACAGTAGGCAGGGCTGGATTAACAATTAGGTCAAGTAGGCACTGGCCTATGGGCCCCCAGGTCTTTAGGAGCCCTGGGCTGCCTTCCTCCCCAGTATCTCTCCTGCTTGCAGCCCTCCCAGCCTGCACACGCAGCCAGCAACTGAGCCGCTCTTTGCCCGACTTGCCTGGTGCAGCTGCTGCTGGCGTCATCCCCAAGTTTGCCTCTCTCTGCCTCTCCCCCGCAGCTTGGTAAAAGAGTCTTTCAAGAAGGTGCCTGCAGGCTGCAGCATGGGCTGTGGGTAGCAGGGCGGGCGCTCCAACTCCGAGATGATTTGCGAGGGGCCCCCAGAAATTTTGACTGCCTAGGGGCCTCCACAGGGTTTAATCTGGCACTGACAGTAGGCCCTGTAAGAAGAGCCCTGTAAGCTCTTGGAGGATTGGCTACATCAAAGGCATGTGGCCTAATAGTCCAAGGAGTTCCTGCTATAAAGAAAAGCACTGAAGGTGGCTAAATAAATTAGTAGCAGTGGAAGAGTTGGTTTTTGTACCCAGCTTTTCTCTACCCTGAGGAGTCTCAAAGTAGCTTACCATTGCCTTTCCTTCCTCTTTTCACAACAGGCTCCTTGTGAGGTAGGTGGGGCTGAGAGAAGAGAGAACTGTGACTGGTCCAAGGTCACTGAGCTGGCTTCATGGGAAGGAGGAGGGGGGAAATCAAACTCTGTTCTCTAATTAGATTGGATAAACATCTGGAGCAGAGGTCCATCAGTGGCTATTAGCCACAGCGTATTGTTGGAACTCTCTGTCTGGGGCAGTGATGCTCTGTATTCTTGGTGCTTGGGGGGAGCACAGTGGGAGGGCTTCTAGTGTTCTGGCCCCACTGATGGACCTCCTGATGGCGCCTGGGTTTTTTTGCCACTGTGTGATACAGAGTGTTGGACTGGATGGGCCATTGGCCTGATCCAACATGGCTTCTCTTATGTTCTTAACAATCCCAAATGGTTTGAGGAATCAAACCCAATTCTCCAGATTAGAGTCTGCCCCCTTTCTCTGCCTTAAGGAGTCTCAAAGCGGCACACAATCACCTTCCCTTCCTCTCTCCACAATGGATGCCCTGTGAGGTAGGTGAAGAAGATGAAGATTGATTTATATCCTGCCCTATACTCTGATTCTCAGAGTGGTCACAATCTCCTTTACCTCCCCCACCGCCAACAGACACCCTGTGAGGTAGGTGGGGCTAAGAGAGCTCTTACAGCAGCTGCCCTTTCAAGGACAACACCTACGAAAGCTATGGTTGACCCAAGGCCATTCTGGAAGGGCGGGCTGAGAGAACTCTAAGAGGTCACCCAGCAGGCTTCATGTGGAGGAGGGGGGATTCAAACCCAGTTCCCCAGGTTAAAGTCTGCTGCTCTTAACCACTACACCACGCTGGTAAGGTACAGAACAACATACAAATCATTAAAAGTTAAGGAAACTATTCAGCAACTCGGTATCAAAAAGCCCATGTTAAAAACCATTAATCCCTCCCACATAAATAGAGTGCATTTTCTCCTCATAATGGAGCCCACGCCATGATAGTCGTAGTGAATGCATTCTTCACAAAACCCCAGGGTGCCCAAAAACTCCTGGCATGCTGTGGTCAAATTAGCTTCAGTTATTCATCCTTAAAATGTCATCCTGTTTTATTACTATTATTATTAAGTGATGGGCAACTAGGGAGACCAATCTTCCCAGTTCAGCTTTCCCTGTTTGTTACCTGCTGGTCTACTGAAGGCGAAAGGGAGCGGTTTTTGGGAGGGAGGGTTAAATGGGACTGCACCGGCACCATAACAAATCTTCTGGTGAGTACCGGGAAGTGATATAACATTGCTTGAGTGAAGTCTGTCAAGTTGCAAACAATTTATGGTGACCCCAGAGCAACACTCCCTCTAAGCTGTAGAGTCTTGTGAGCAAAAATTCTACTTTGTGAGTTAAAAAGGTCAAGGTAAACCCCTGTGCAAGCACCAGTCGTTTCCGACTCTGGGGTGACGTTGCTTTCACAACGTTTTCACGACAGACTTTTTTACGGGGTGGTTTGCCATTGCCTTCCTCAGTCATCTACACTTTCCCCTCAGCAAGCTGGGTACTCATTTTACAGACCTCGGAAGGATGGAAGGCTGAGTCGACCTCGAGATGGCTACCTGAAACCAGCTTCCACCGGGATCAAACTCAGGTCATGAGCAGAGAGTTCAGACTGCAGTACTGCAGCTTTACCACTCTGTGCCACGGGGCTTTACTTTGTGAGCTACTGGCATTACAATTATGATCTACTGCATAAATTAGTTTGCTCTGGCCCCATTTTTCCTGAGCAAAGACAAAAATGTATGAGCTGCAGGTTAAAAAAACCTGTGAGCTAGCTCAGTTTAGAGGGAACACTGCTCCAGAGGGTTTTTCATGGCAAGAGATGGTGGTTTACCATTGTCTGCCTCTACCCTGTGCCAAGTTCCCACTATTCCTTCAATAAAGAAGACTCTCCATGGAACTGGATAAGTGTTTATTGTAAGGCAGGATATTCAGACACTGGCTTGTCGCCAAACAGTGTCGAACTGACACATAACGGTACAGGTTAGGGTTGCCAAGTCCAAATCAAGAAATATCTGGGGACTTTGGGGGTGGAGCCAGGAGACTTTGGGGGTGGAGCCAGGAGCATAATTGAACTCCAAAGGGAGTTTGGGCCATCACATTTAAACGGACCACACACCTTTTCAGTGCCTTCCCTCCATTGGAAATAATGAAGGATAGGGGCACCTTCTTTGGGGGCTCATAGAATTGGACCCCCTGATCCAATCCTTTTGGAATCTGGAGGGTATTTAAGGGAGAAGCACTGGATGCTATGCTGAAAGTTTGGTGCCTCTACCTCAAAATCAACCTCCCCAGTGCCCCAGATACCCACGGATCAATTCTCCATTATACCCTATGGGAATCGATCTTCAGAGGGAATAATGGAGTGCCCAGTAGACATTTCCCCCCCCACCCCGCTTTCTGATGACCCTGAAGTGTGAGGAGGTCCTCCAAAGTGGCCAGAAAAAGGTGAAGGAAACACAGAACTGAACCTAGAACCTGTGTAGCCGCCGCACCTGTAAGACTTCGGTCTGCTACCCGTAGGAGGCATCATATACAAGCGTGGGACCGTCTACATCTTTCAAGCAAAGGAGAACTGAGACAGTGGACTGTAATGTACTGCCTTACAAGAGTGATGTGAAATAACGTTCTGATTTTGAAAGCACTACCTTACAAGAGTGGGGTGAAATAACTTTTCGATTTTTCTATGGACGCTGAATGAATTTTGGTTTGCGATGAGAGTAATATAATTGCATCATTATGAAAGAAATTGCTCAAGCATTTATTTGCAACATAAAAACGCAGCGGTTTGTTTCTAGCGTTCGCTAATCAGTACACTGCAGTTTCCGGTTTGCCCACCACCTGGGGATTGGCAACCTTAGTACAGGTTCAGGTTATATACCCTTTTAATAAGCGTTAAAAGCCCGCCTGAACTTAGGGCGTGAAGACAGTTCAAATTTAGCGGCTACAGGTGACATGTGAACATTCACTACCGAGCTTTCAACTAAACTTCCCAAGGAGGGAGCGCTGACCTTGGTACTATGATGTTTCCCAGCTCCTAGGAGGCCAAGCAGGTTAACTTTCGATTCCGCAATAGACTAAGCATTCTACTCACGCATTCCAGACACTACATCTCCAAGAGACACAGATAGTGCACAGGAACATGACACCCTGGACTTCCTTGGTGGTCTCCCACCCAAGTACTAGCCAGAGCTGACCCTGCTTAGCTTCCAAGATTGTCAGGCTAGCCTGGGCCATCCAAGTTACGGTACATTCTTATTTGTGGGGTGGTCAGCTCTGGGGTTGGGAAATACTTGGCGATGGTGGGGGTGGAGCCTGAGGAAGGTGGGGTTTGGGGAGGGGAGGGGCTTCAGTGGGGTATAACATCACACAGGGGAATTGGCTACATCAGGGGAGTGTGGCCTAATACGCAAAGGAGTGCATGCTACAAGAAAGCCCCGGAGAAGAGCATGCGGAAGAGTTCCTGCTACAAGAAAGCCCCGGAGAAGAGCATGCGGAAGAGTTCCTGCTACAAGAAAGCCCCGGAGAAGAGCATGCGGAAGAGTTCCTGCTACAAGAAAGCCCCGGAGAAGAGCATGCGGAAGAGTTCCTGCTACAAGAAAGCCCCGGAGAAGAGCATGCGGAAGAGTTCCTGCTACAAGAAAGCCCCGGAGAAGAGCATGCGGAAGAGTTCCTGCTACAAGAAAGCCCCGGAGAAGAGCATGCGGAAGAGTTCCTGCTACAAGAAAGCCCCGGAGAAGAGCATGCGGAAGAGTTCCTGCTACAAGAAAGCCCCGGAGAAGAGCATGCAGAAGAGTTCCTGCTACAAGAAAGCCCCGGAGAAGAGCATGCGGAAGAGTTCCTGCTACAAGAAAGCCCCGGAGAAGAGCATGCGGAAGAGTTCCTGCTACAAGAAAGCCCCGGAGAAGAGCATGCGGAAGAGTTCCTGCTACAAGAAAGCCCCGGAGAAGAGCATGCGGAAGAGTTCCTGCTACAAGAAAGCCCCGGAGAAGAGCATGCAGAAGAGTTCCTGCTACAAGAAAGCCCCGGAGAAGAGCATGCAGAAGAGTTCCTGCTACAAGAAAGCCCCGGAGAAGAGCATGCAGAAGAGTTCCTGCTACAAGAAAGCCCCGGAGAAGAGCATGCAGAAGAGTTCCTGCTACAAGAAAGCCCCGGAGAAGAGCATGCAGGTAGGATAAGAGATGCTCCTGATGGCTGCGGTGACAACACTCGCAAGCCACACACATGCAGCATCCAGTGCTGTTTGGGAAAGCGAGAACAGCTGGCTGTGAGAGTGGATTAGAATTGCCTGGTCCGTGTTGGAAAATAGTTAGAGACTTTGAGGGGTGGATCTGGGAGAAGGCGGGGTTTGGGGAGGGGAGGGGCCTCAGCATAAGAGTTCATCCTTCAAAGCAGCCATTTTCTCCAAGGGAAATGATCTCTGTCAAGTGGAGATCAGTTGTCCAAGTGGGAGATTTCTCCAGGCCCCACCTGGGGGCAACAGATCAAAAATACACTGCTCCAGACTCAACAATACACTGCTCCAGACACTGCTCCCGACACGACAAATTTAGTCATTGCCAGCTGTCAGGTCTTTTTTGGTAGCAGGAACTGCTTTGCATATTAGGCCACACCCTGCTGATGTAGCCAATCCTCCAAGGGCTTACAGGGCTCTTCGTACTGGGCCTACTGTAAGCTCCAGAAGGATTGCCTGCATCATGAGACGTGTGGTTTAATATGCAAAGGAGTTCCTGCTACCAAAAAAGCCCTGCCAGTCGTTTGGGTACAAGTCATTTGTGTACTTGGCATTTCAACAGCTGCTCTGGTCTTATGTGTTTCAGTTCTGTTGGTGCTGTTTCTGTAAACCAGGAGCCCGTTCGGGAACAGCATGAGAGGGTGCCAGAAGCCTGCAGCACAAAGAGGAATTGGAGAACACCACCCCCACCACCACTTTCTGCTTGCTGAAATATTAGGTGAGCCTCAAACCATCATGGCAGGATGCCGCCCGTAACCAGCAGTTTCAGCAAAGGAATCAACTAAAAGCTTTCGTATTGAGAGCCATTTTCATGACCGTCTGGGAGTTAAATGTACACCTGTTTATATTTGGGGGATATTTTGGTTTTAGAGACAATAAAGAATGAAAAGGAAAGTTATAGATAAGAACATAAGAACATAAGAGAAGCCATGTTAGATCAGGCCAATGGCCCATCCAGTCCAACATTCTGTGTCACACAGCGGCCAAATATATATATATATATATATATATACACACACACACACACTGTGGCTAATAGCCACTGATGGACCTCTGCTCCATATTTTTATCTAACCCCCTCTTGAAGGTGGCCATGCTTGTGGCCGCCACCACCTCCTGTGGCAGTGAATTCCACATGTTAATCACCCTTTGGGTGAAGAAGGACTTCCTTTTATCCGTTTTAACCTGTCTGCTCAGCAATTTCATCGAATGCCCACGAGTTCTTGTATTGTGAGAAAGGGAGAAAAGTACTTCTTTCTCTACTTTCTCCATCCCATGCATTATCTTGTAAACCTCTATCAGATGGCTTTTTCCTTCTAACAACGATTGGTATTAAATAGCCATTTTTGTCACAGTCCCTTCAGCGTCTTTAAAAAGCATTTATAGCAAGGATTCCAATACGGGAATTGGTTTGAATTCAGGCAATTCATTAATCCATCATATGGTATTGTATGAACAGCACCACAGAATAAGTCATCTCAGCGCTTAACAACAACAACAACAAAACTCTCCAACAACCTGGAATTTGTTGCTAGAAATGTTCCAAGGTAGGCTGCTCAAATAAATCACAAAAGGAAAAAAAAGTATACATTACTAGCTTGTTCTTTTTGAACCAGAGGGAGGTTGTGGGGTGGGGACATGGTGTGGGGTGGGGGTGGCATGAACATTATAATGCCCATGAAAAACCTGGAAGTGATGGCAGTGACTCTAGGAATTGTCAGATACTCTATGGCAAAACCATAAGTTTCAGTGATTCCTAGAGCTACCACTGTCCCTTTTTCTTGGAAATAAGGTCATCATGTTCAAGACTTTGGGGTCTTGGCAGCCCTATGTATTTAGAATTGCACTATTAGTTTTTTTATTTAAGGAAAGCTTGGAATTCAGAGACTGTGGCAATAGACTGCTAAGAATGCTAATGTGCATTAGTAATATGCAATAGCAGTTACTAATTGCCAGTTTGGTGTAGTGGTTAAGTGCGCAGACTCTTATCTGGGAGAACCAGGTTTGATTCCCTACTCCTCCACTTACAGCTGCTGGAATGGCCTTGGGTTAGCCATAGCTCTCGCAGGAGTTGTCCTTGAAAGGGCAGCTGCTGTGAGAGCCCTCTCAGCCCCACCCACTTCACAGGGTGTCTGTTGTGGAGGGGGGGGGGAGATATAGAAGATTGTAAACCTCTCCGAGTCTCTTGATTCAGAGAGAAGAGTGGGGTATAAATCTGCAGTCTCCTTCTGCAGTCTTTTCCCTAAAAGTTAAGGTTGCCATCTCGAGAACTGGAAATCCCTTGAGCTTTAGGTATTTAGTAGAACTCTTCACCAGCATTTAGTAACCTTGCATACTTATTCTCTGTAACTTGGATGTACCACTGCACAGACCTGTAGCCACCGGGGGCCTGTGCGGGCCTTGCCTCCTGACTTCTAGGTGGAGGCCCCCAGCTCAGGGCCGCCAAACATCAGCCATCACTCCCCGCCTTCTCCTCCTCCCTCCCCGTGATCCAAATCATGTGGGGAGGCCAGGGGCAGCCCCGCTTGCCTCTTTCTCATGCTTTGAATTGCAGGAGGGAGGGAGAGCCCATCTGCAATTTATAAGCCCCGCCGCTGTCAAGCCTTGAGGGCCACCCCAATCCGCATCACGCAGAAGAGGGGGCAAAAGCAGCAGCACGTCTCCCCGCTGACCAGCTGCACAGCACTTGCTGATTGTTTAGAGCAGGAGTGTCAAACTCGAGGCCTGGGGGCCGAATCAGACCCTTGGAGGGCTCCTATCAGGTCCCCAAGCAACTGGTTGTCATCTGCTTCCTTCTCCCTCTCTCTTGCTTCCTTCTTCATCTCAGCTTGCTTTGCAAGGCTTGCTCAATCGCACAGGAGCTACAGAGTAAAATCTTGATTTTCTCCATTGGTTGAGGCTCCTTCTCCTTCTGGTCCCCTGGGGAGGGAGGGAAAGAGCCAGAGCTTCCTTTGCCCAGTTCCCTGGATCCCATGGGAGAAATACAAAGAAAGCACCTTTAAGACCAACAAGTGCAAATGTGTTAAGCATGTTTCATTTTAAGGATTTTTTTTAAGTTGCATTTGTCTGTGTCCTTTAAAAGTTTATATCTCTGCTAAAGGTAAAGGCAGTCCCCTGTGCAAACGCCAGTCATTTTCAACTCTGAGGTGACATTGCTTTAACAACGTTTTCACGGCAGACTTTTTACGGGGTGGTTTGCCATTGCCTTCCCCAGTCCTCTACACTTTCCCCCCAGCAAGCTGGGGACTCATTTGAACAACCTCAGAAGGCTGAGTCAACCTGGAGCCTGCTACCCGAACCAGCTTCCGCTGGGATCGAACTCAGGTCGTGAGCAGAAGGCTCCGACTGCAGTACTGCAGCTTTACCACTCTGCGCCACTCTGCTACCTAATCTTAAATAGGTACACACATGGCCTGGCCCCACAAGGTCGCATTTATGTCAGATCCGGCCCTCAAAACAAATGAGCTCGACAACCCTGGTTTAGAGGCCACAATCCAGCACAAAACGGGCTTAAGCGCACCGAACTGTGTGTTGCGTAGTGGCCGATGTGTCAACTGTTTGCCGCAAGTGGGAAATAACAGGGGGGGGGGGGGGAAATAGACTTATTTCAATTTCCCTTCTTTGTGATCCGATCTGTAACGAGTTTTTATGATAGTCTTCCAACAGCAGCATGGAGGTTAATGAAAAAACGGGTAACCAATTAATTCCAAATTCAGTTCAATCTCTTATAAAGAGAAAGGGAGGGAGGAAAGAAGGGAGGGAGGGAAACCCAGCTCTGCTTCTCTGGCAGAACTGACTGGGAGAAGAAAATTGGAAATTTTGCTCCTAATCCTCCTTAAATGAAGAGTGGGACCTCATGCTTAGTACATTGTTTAGAATTCACCCTGTAAATTGAATCGACAGCCCTTGTCTTTTAGCACTGGGATGTTTATATTCTGAAATTAGCCTCCGCAGGCATTCCTTGCGCGGTGTTCTGGGCCTCATATCTATTATTGATGCACTGACATCCCACACAGTTGCTGTCATTGTGGGGGCGATGGGCAAGAAGGCATGTGGGAAACGGGGGATTTCCAAGCAAAGCTCTGCCAGACCTCAAAGTGACATTCAACTATCATTTCGAGTAGCAGATTCCAGACAGGAAGCCCTAATTTTCCTCAGTGAACTAGGCTGATACTGTTTCTGACCTTAGGTAAATGACAGAGAAATTAACCAACAGCTACTCCATTTTGATGAGAGCCCCGTGAGGCAGAGTGGTAAAGCTGCGGTACTGCAGTATCTTCTTCTTAGGAGAGCCAGTTTGGTGTAGTGGTTAAGGGTGCGGACTCTTATCTGGGAGAACCGGGTTTGATTCCCCACTCCTCCACTTGCACCTGCTAGCATGGCCTTGGGTCAGCCATAGCTCCGGCAGAGGTTGTCCTTGAAAGGGCAGCTGCTGTGAGAGCCCTCTCAGCCCCACCTACCTCACAGGGTGTCTGTTGTGGGGGATGAAGGTAAAGGATGTTGTGAGCCACTCTGAGACTCTTCGGAGTGGAGGGCGGGATATAAATCCAGTATCTTCATATACCTCACAGAGTGTCTGTTGTGGGGGAGGAAGGTAAAGAGATTGTGAGCCGCTCTGAGACTCTTTGGAGTGGAGGGTGGGATATAAATCCAATATCTTCATCTACCTCACAGGGCGTCTGTTGTGGGGGAGGAAGGTAAAGGATATTGTGAGCCGCTCTGAGACTCTTCGGAGTGGAGGGCGGGATATAAATCCAATATCTTCATCTTCTTCTACTGCAGTCTGAGCTCTGTGCTCACGACCAGAGCTTGATCTCGGAGGAAGCTGGGTTCAGATAGCCGGCTCAAGGTTGACTCAGTCTTCCATCCTTCCGAGGTTGGTAAAATGAGTACGCAGCTTGCTGGGGGGGGGGGGGGAAGTGTAGCTGATTGGGGAAGGCAATGGCAAACCATCCCATTAAAAAAAAGTTTGTCGTGAAAACGTCATGACGGAACATCACCCCAGAGTCGGAAACGACTGGTGCTTGCACAGGAGACTACCTTTACCTTTTTACTCCATTTTGTGTGCCTTAAAACATTTGTAAAATGGTGACCACCTCCCCTGCTCAAAACACTGTGTTGCCATCGCATCAATCACTTAGACACATTCAAGTATACGACGGTCATTCCTCACTCCCCCAGATATGTGAAGAACAGTGGAAGGTACAGATTATAAATTGAATCTTTCAGGTGGCTTGTGCTTCCATTCAGGGTAGCATTGAAGCCTCTGCTGTTGTTTAGTTCTGTGTGGTAGTTCCACGTCTGTGCAGCTGTCTTGCTGAGGCACTTCTATTCCCATGGCGGCTCCACAAGAGCACTTTCTAGTACAGATGTGTTAGGAGTATCCTCCACTCAGGCTGCAGGAGACCATGTCACGGGTTGTTCTGAGCAGGTTGGTCCAATCACATGAATGTAAAAAGAGCTCTGATGGATCAGACCAGTGGCAGTGAATTCCACATGTTAATCACCCTTTGGGTGAAGAAGTACTTCGTTTTATCTGTTTTAACCTGACTGCTGAGCAATTTCATTGAATGCCTACAAGTTCTTGTATTGTGAGAAAGGGAGAAAAGTACTTCTCTCTCTACCCTCTCAATCCCATGCATCTAGCCCAGCATCCTGTCTCCCTCAGTGGTCCACCAGTTCCTCTGGAGGCTTAACAACAGGGCATAGAGGCTGAGGTCTTCATAAGAACATCAGAAGAGCCCTGCTGGATCAGACCAGTGGTCCATCTTTCCAGCATCCTGTCTCCCTCAGTGGCCAATCAGTTCCTCTGGAGGACCAACAACAGGGCATAGAGGCTGAGGCCTTCATGAGAATATCAGCAGAGCCGTGATGGATCAGACCAATGGTCCATCTAGTCCAGCATCCTGTCTCCCTCAGTGGCCAATCAGTTCCTCTGGCGGGCCAACAACAGGGGATTGAGGCCTAAATAAGAACATAAAAAGAGCCCTGCTAGATCAGACCAGTGGTCCATCTAGTCCAGCATCCTGTCTCCCTCAGTGGTCAGTCAGTTCCTCTGGAGGACCAACAACAGGGCATAGAGGCTGAGGTCTTCATAAGAACATCAGAAGAGCCCTGCTGGATCAGACCAGTAAGAACATGAGAAGTCATATTGGATCAGGCCAATGGCCCATCCAGTCCAACGCTCTGTGTCACACAGTAGCCAGTACACACACACACACACACTGTGGGTAAGTCACTGATGGACCACTGCTTCATATTTTTATCCAATCCCCTCTTGAAGCTGGCTATGCTTGTAGCCACCGCCACCTCCTGTGGCAATGAATTCCATATGTTAATCACCCTTTGGGTGAAGAAGTACTTCCTTTTATCCGTTTTAACCTGACTGCTCAGCAATTTCATTGAATGCCCACGAGTTCTTGTATTGTGAGAAAGGGAGAAAAGTACTTCACTCTCTACCCTCTCAATCCCATGCATAATCTTGTAAACCTCTATCATGTCACCACACAGTTGACATTTCTCCAAGCTAAAGAGCCCCAAGCGTTTTAACCTTTCTTCATAGGGAAAGTGTTCCAACCCTTTAATAATTCTAGTTGCCCTTTTCTGCACTTTTTCCAATGCTATAATATCCTTTTTGAGGTGCGGTGACCAGAATTGTATACAGTATTCCAAATGAGACCGCACCATCGATTTATACAGGGTCATTATGATACTGGCTGATTTGTTTTCAATTCCCTTCCTAATAATTCGCAGCATGGCGTTGG
Organism: Heteronotia binoei; assembly: GCF_032191835.1. Lineage (NCBI taxonomy): Eukaryota > Metazoa > Chordata > Lepidosauria > Squamata > Gekkonidae > Heteronotia > Heteronotia binoei. The sequence continues at coordinate 20,542,041 of NC_083224.1, read as the reverse complement.
CCTTTTTTATTGCAATCGCACACTGTCTTGACATTTTCAGTGAGTTATCTACCATGACCCCAAGATCTCTCTCTTGGTCAGTCTCTGCCAGTTCACACCCCATCAACTTGTATTTGTAGCTGGGATTCTTGGCCCCAATGTGCATTACTTTGCACTTGACCACATTAAACCTCATCTGCCACGTTGACACACACTCACCCAACCTCAACAGATCCGTTTGGAGTGCCTCACAATCCTCTCTGGTTCTCACCACCCTGAACAATTTAGTGTCATCTGCAAACTTAGCCACTTCACTGCTTACTCCCAACTCCAAATCATTTATGAACAAGTTAAAGAGCATGGGACCCAGTACTGAGCCCTGTGGCACCCCACTGCTTACCATCCTCCACTGCAAAGACTGCCCATTTATACCCACTCTCTGCTTCCTATTAATTAGCCAGTTTTTGATCCACAAGAGGACCTGTCCTTTTACTCCATGACTCTCGAGCTTACTAAGGAGCCTTTGATGAGGAACTTTATCAAAAGCTTTCTGGAAGTCAAGGTAAACAACATCAATGGGGTCTCCTTTGTCCACATGTTTGTTCACCCTCTTAAAGAACTGTAATAGGTTAGTGAGGCAAGATCTTCCCTTACAGAACCCATGCTGAGTCTTCCTCAATAACTTGTGTTCATCAATGTGCCTACTCATTCTGTCCTTGGTAATGCTTTCTACCAACTTTCCCGGTATTGAAGTCAGACTGACTGGCCTGTAATTTCCTGGATCTCCTCTGGAACCCTTTTTAAAGATGGGGGTGACATTTGCTACCTTCCAGTGGTCCATCTTGCCCAGCATCCTGTCTCCCTCAGTGGCCAATCAGTTCCTCTCGAGGGCCAACAACAGGACATATATGCTGAGGCCTAAATAAGAACATAAAAAGAGCCCTGCTGGATCAGACCAGTGGTCCATCTAGTCCAGCATCCTGTCTCCCTCAGTGGCCAATCAGTTGCTCTCAAGGGCCAACATCAGGGCATAGAGGCTTAGGCCTTCATAAGAATATCAGCAGAGCCCTGATGGATCAGATCAGTGGTCCATCTAGTCCAGCCTCCTGTCTCATGCAGTGGCCAACCAGTTCCTCTGGAGGGCCAACAACAGGGCATAGAGGCTGAGGCCTTCATAAGAATATAAGAAGAGCCCTGCTGGATCAGACCAGTAGTCCATCCAGTCCAGCATCCTGTCTCAGACCAGTGGTCCATCTAGTCCAGTGTCCTGTTTCACACGGTGGCCAACCAGTTCCTCTGGAGGGCCAACAACATGGCATAGAGGCTGAGGTCTTCATAAGAACATCAGAAGAGCCCTGCTGGATCAGACCAGTGGTCCACCTAGTCCAGCATCCTGTCTCATACAGTTGCCAACCAGTTCCTCTGGAAGGCCAACAGCAGGATGCAGATGCTGAGGCCTCCTGGCTCCGAGAGGATTAGTGGCTCTGAATGCAGATTCCCTTTAGCCACCATGGCTAGCAACTATTGATAGACTTACCTTCCATGAATCTATCTAACTCCCTTTCAATGCTGTTTATTTTTGTAGCTATCAGTACATCCTCTGGCAGCAAATTCCACATTTTCATCATACAAACTGGAGTGCTCCTCAGCCCCATAGGTGATCAATGTGATGGCACCACAGTGCTGAGAGCAGGGGAGTTGGCACCAGCAGGGGAGGATGCTGCTCCATCCCAGAGACCACATGGATTGGGCATCCCCTGCTGGGCCCGGCTTTATATATAATAATGCCACTTACTCTCTCCTTCCTTGTCTGCTAACCTTGCTTGTTTATTCCCTTCTTCCAGACGCTTCCTCACTGGAGCTGGGACACTTCATCACTGGAGTGGCAGCTGCTACCTCACAGAGGTCATCTGGGAATCAATTGTAATAGTGGGAGACCTCAAGTTGCTACCTGGGAGTTGGGAACCCTACCTAACTGTCCTTCCCTCCCCCATGACTCCCTTAGGCCACTGCTTCCCACTTAATCAGCCCAGACTCAAGAGTAGGGTTGCCAATCCCCAGGTAGGATAAAGACAGCACAACTGAAGTTATAGTGGCCAAAGAACTAAGAATGTATTGAAACAAAATCATACAAATATGTTCAATAGAAGACTAAATAGCAATAGCAATCCCGCTAAAGTTTCACAGCTCCATTAAAGGAGTTCCAATGAACAGGAGGTCAACTTGATTATTCCTGCTTGCTTCGAATCCTCTTCTAGCTTCAAATTCCCTTCTAGCCTTGAGCTTTTTGGAGTTTAGTGCCGTTTTGAAATTTTACTGGAGACTTTCTGTCCCATCTGTCCATTGGGAATTCTATGCGCAGTTTTTGGACGCGCTGAAAAAGAATCTTGTGGGTTTTGCAACTTATTGATGCATCAGAAATACTTTGAGATTTTTTCTGAGCTTTTGCCTTTGGTTAGGATATGTGGTTGGAGCCCCCTATGCTGGAAGAGGATACGAAGCAGGAATAATCAAGTCGACCTCCTGTTTATTGGGACTCCTTTGGTGGAACGGTGAAACTTTGGGGGAATTGTTCTTGCTATTTAGTCTTCTATTGAATATAGTTGTATGATTTTGTTTCGTTACATTCTTAGTTATTTGGTCACTATAACGTCGGTTGTGCTAGCTTTATCCTACGAGTGACCTCTCTCCCTTTGTCAATTCCCAGATAGGGCAGGGGATCCCTCGGTTTGGAGGCCCTGCCCCCACTTCAGAGTCATCAGAAAGGAGGGGGAATGTATTGGGCACTCCATTATTTCCTATGGATACCAATTCCCATAGGGTATAATGGAGAATTGATCTGCTGGTATCTAGGGCTCTGGGGAGGGGCTGTTTTTTGAGGCAGAGGCACCAAATTTGCAGCATGCCATTCGATGCCTATCCTCAAAACATCTTCCAAGGTCCAAAAGGATTAGACCAGGGGATCCAATTCTACGAGCCCCAAAAGAAGGTGCCCCTACCTTTCATTATTTCTAATGGAGGGAAGGCATTTAAAAGGGGTGCGGTCCTTTTAATGTGAGGGCCAGAACTCCCTCTGGAGTTCAGTGATGCTTGTCACACCCTTGCTCCTGGCTCCACCCCCAAAGTCCCCAGATATTTCTTGAATTGGACCTGGCAACCCTAACTCAAGAGTCATATCCGAGATTTTGGCTTGAGGGAAAGGAGCAGGAAAGATAAACTTGTGTAGGAAATCCAGTGAGAGAGAGCCGGGTTAAGTACTGCCTCCCGCCGCCCCAAGCCTTTCTACTGCAAATTGCACCCTCCTGACCTCAATTTGCTTAGGAGTAGAGGCCGAACTATAAAAAAAAATCCATCATTCCATTGCGAGAGGGAATTTTGACTGACAGAAATAGGCAGGTTGACGCCCCCCCCCCTCCCCAGACCCCCACCTAAATTCACAGTGGCTTGTCTGACATGTACTATTTAGTGAGTTTACCTAGGTAGGGTATTACTTTCTTATCTTGCTACATTAATTGATTCTACATCCCTTAATAGCTCAATAGCTTATCAGGCTCTTCCACTCAGTAGGCCCCGCTGCATGTCTGGAGGCAATTAGAGTGTCAGTTCCAGTAATAACAACTTACCTTGAGAAGTTACTGACGAGCCACTTTATTGCTCAGATTATACAACCGGAGCCTCCACTCCCGTTATGAAAACAGGCTCAAATTGAAAGGGCTCCTCGAGAGCCGAGCAAGCCTGTGTTTTTAGTGAACGGAGGGATTACGGACTCACGTCAAGGGCTTTCCTCTTCTCACCATTTCCCCCCAACCTGCTCCCTCCTTCACGCCTCATGAGCCACTTCCTATCACTTCATGGTCGATGTCCAATTTTCTGTCAGTCAGAGGTGATTTACGGCCCTGGACATTCTGTGACAAAGTCCCTCGCTTTCAGTATTCAGTTCATTTAGAGGATTTTTGTTGTTGTTACCTCAGGGATATGAGGTTCAACATCACTGTTTATTATCGCTCTTGTTCTTGGTCACCGATAGTAGGGCTGAGTGTGAAGTTGGGAATATAAATACTCTGACTTCAAATTTACATGTTCAGTTGGCCAGCTGAGAACCAGCGGGTCCGGGGGAATTATTTGTAATTATTTCCTTCACCGTGGGCTTAATTCCCACCGGGAAAGCTTGAGGCCACATGGCAAATGAGCAGCAGTAAATTATATGGATCCAATTGAACTGGTTTTGGATAAGGATGCCATTTCAGTTTTCAGAAAGAAACAGCGACACGATACTTAGAAAGGTTTAAAAGTTCAGCCGTTGAATATTCAAAGGTAAGCTGCCCCGCTGACAACAGTTGTTGTTTTTTTTCCTGTCAGGTCACAGCCAACTTATGGTAAGGTTGCCAGGTCTGGGTTGGGAAAAGCCTGGAGACTTTGGGGGTGGATCTAGGAGAGGGTGGGGTTTGGGCAGGGGAGGGGAGGGGCCTCAGCATGGTACAAGGCCATAGAGTCCACCCTTCCAAGCAGCCATTTTCTCCAGGGAGCTGATCTCTGCCAGCTGGAAATCAGTTGTCAACATGGGATATCTCCAGGCCCTACCTGGAAGTTGTCAGCCCTAACTTATGGTGACCCCACAGGGTTTTCAAGGCAAGAGACAATAGAGCTGCTTGGTCATTGCCTACTTCTGGAAAGATGACAGCAAACGCTGAGAAAATGATGTAAAAATTATTTTGGATGTGATGAGTGAAGCATATGAGTTGGTAAAATTCGCTTGGATAAAGCAGTAATGCGAAACAGGAGTTCTGTAGACCGGTTATGCCTGTAAGCTGGTTTTGATTATTGATTTTTTTTCAATACTTCCTGCATACACTGTGCAAATCCGGAATATTTATGAACTTTCTTGATATTTTGAAAATTTCTGATATGAATAAAGGAACCAATTTTCTACTACAAGTATACAAAACATCTTTATTGGACATTATTGAAAACGATTTGCATTGCAAGAGGTATTCTTTACACAGAGCTATTGTTTTTTTCCCAATCTTTTGTCTGTGTGGCTTTTGCCGTGTTGCTATTTCTGTGCAGCGGCACAGAGAATCTTTCCCTGCGTAATTAGTGTAGGCTTCGGCTATGTGTGAATGTTTCTGGTGATTCCCATACAAGTTCTTGTTTGTAAGATTACAAGCTCTTTGGAGCCTGCTTTGGCACCACTCCAAAAGTGATAACAATTATTTAGATTGTAAGCTCTCTGGAGTTCAGGTTAAAGGTCCCATTTCAAAGTGATACCAAGACTATATATTTATCCATTCGTCTTGGACCCGATGAAGATTTGAAACGGTGCACTTTGGATCGACCCACCATTGTCCATATATTTGGAATTCGGTTCTGGAATTTGGGTATCCATATATTAGAAATGTATATTTGGAATTAGTGTTTTGTTGTGTATGACTGGCTGTCACTAAATTACTCTTATTGTCGTGTTGTTGTTCCTGAAAGCAGTGTATTTTTTATTTGGATTCTCTATACTGCAGTCAAATGTTTTGACTAATCCCCAGTTGGGGACAGGGGAAGCCGTAGTTTGGAGGCCCTCCCCCCACCTCAGGATCATCGGAAAGCGGGGGGGGGGATATCTGCTGGTCACTCCATTATATCCTGTGGAGACCAGTTCCCATAGGGTATAATAGAAAATTTATCTGTGGACATCTGGGGTTCCGGGGGGCTGTTTTTTGAGATAGAAGCACCCAATTTTCAGCATAGCATCCGGTGCCTCTCCTCAAAACACACCCCAAGTTTGAAAAAGATTGGTTTTGGGGGTCCAATTCTATGAGCCCCAAAAGAAGATGCCCCTATCCTCCATTATTTCCAGAAAGAGGGAAGGCAAGAAGAAGAAAAATAATAATAAGAAGAAAACAACATTGGCTTTATATTCTGCCCTCCACTCTGAATCTCAGAGTCTCAGAGCAGCTCACAATCTCCTTTACCTTCCTCCTCCACAACAAACACCCTGTGAGGTAGGTGAGGCTGAGAGAGATCTCACAGAAGCTGCCCTTTCAAGGATAACTCTGTGAGAGCTGTGGCTAATCCAAGGCCATTCCAGCAGCTGCAAGCGGAGGAGTAGGGAATCAGACCTGGTCCACATGCTTAACTTGGGCCACCCAGGTCAAGGCTAGTGTTTAATATCTCAATATAACAAAATAATATTTTTGGCGAGGGTTGCCAGGCTCAGCTGGAAGATTGGGAAGGGACATGATGTTAATGTCGCTGACATCACTATGTCACTCCTGTGTACAACCCCAAAGTGACATTGGGTAGCTCTAGGAATTGCTGGAAATTCTATGGTGGCAATTCCTAGAGCTGCCCATTGTCACTTCCAGGTTGTCTGCAGAAGTAATGGTGCAGAGCCTGTCCCCTCCCCAAATCCTACCTCCCTCAGGCTCCACCCCCAAAGTCTGTAAGTATTTCCCAATGCGGATCTGGCAACCCTACCCAGACAGCTTTGCTACCCAGCCAGGGGTTCAATCCCATGACTCCCCAATCCAAATCCTGTGATGCCACCGCTGCATTACTGTAGGTCTGGATCAAATTCAAAATAAGTCCACTTGCCAACAGTGGATTGGGAAATTCCTGGCAATTCTGGGGGTGGACTAGGCTTGCCAGTTCCCAGGTCCAGGTGGGGGATCCCCCTGTTTTTCAGGCTTCTCCCCACCACCAGTCAGCTGGCTCGCAGCGGGAAACCCCACCCCCAACAGCCATCTTGTGCCTTCAAACCTTAACAGGTTTAAAAAAGGCTTGCAACTGGTTGTGTTTCTGAAAGTGTATGTGCCTTTAAATCTCGCAAGGGGAAAGCTGCTGGGGGGAAGGGCCAACAGACAGAGCCACATGGCTCTCAGTCCCTCTGTTTGTTTGTAGGAAATCTCCACCCCTTAGGCTGTTCTTTCCTTTTCCTGAAGAAGTGGGTTGAAATTCAATGGATGGTTATATTCAGCAATGTGAGTAAATTGCCATAGTGAGATCACAAAAGTGTGTGCTTACTTACTGTTTGTTTTGGCTGCTTTGTAAGAGTGTGTGTGCATTCACTTTCATTTAGTGGTAGTTTAGCTGCTGGGGGATGAAGAAATGAAGACTGTATTCAGGGGAACTGCACTGGTGTATTGTTTATTTCTTCATGTTAGGGAATGGGAAAGTCTCCTGGCTCCACCCCCAAAGTCTCCTGGCTCCACATCCAAAGTCCCCACATATTTTCTGAATTGGACCTGGCAACCTTAGGGTGGACCCTGGGGAAGGCAGAGTTTGGGGAGGGATCTCAGTGGGCCATAATGCCATAAAGTCTGCCTTCCAAAACAGTCATTTACTCCAGGGGAACTGATCTCTGTCACCTAGAGATCAATTGTAATTCCGGGATATCTCCAGGCCTCACCTGATTGTTTGGCAACCCTAAAAAGGTATTTGTGCCTTCAGTACGTGGGCGAATTTGGACTGATACAGATGCCTGAAACCATCTCCGCAGGACTTTTGCAATCACCTTAAATCTTAAATAATTTTCTATCTTCCCTGCAGGGCTACTGTAGGAAATTACTAGTTATCCTGCTCAGCTGTGGATTACTGAGTATTTAGGAAACTAAGCAACAGAGAAGTGAAATTTCTTTACAGAAAAGACAAAAAAAGTTCTTCTACATGCAAGGTCTAACAATTACGAACATTTATGTAGCACATGTGGTATTTCACATGTGGTATAGAGCACAAAGTATTTCACAGACACTCTCTTGCTGCAATCAAAAACTCTGCATGTCGGCTTGTCATCTCCAAGTTGGGAAATTCCTGGAGACTTAAGGGATAAGACTTGGGGTGGATGTGGCTTGGAGCAAGAGTGGGGGGGGACCTTAATGAGGTATAATGCCATAGAGTCCACCCTGCAAAGCAGTCATTTGCTTAGGGTTGCCAAGTCCCCACCCCCAAAGAGCTCTGTTGCCTTGCAACGTGCCCTACATGATGAGGTCACCGGTAGTGACGTCATTGTGCTGTGGACATTGCACCAGGGACGCTCTAGGACTTACGATAAAACTCTATGGTACCATAGAGTTTTACTGCTATTTTCTAGAGCTATTTTACTGCTATTTCCTAAAACTCTATGGTACCATAGAGTTTTATTGTAAGGTACTCTATGGTACCATATGGTACCATAGAGTTTTACTGCTATTTTCTAGAGCTATTTTATTGCTTTTACCATAGAGTTTTACTGCTATTTCCTAAAACTCTATGATACCATAGAGTTTTATCATAAGGTACTCTATAGTTCAATAGAATTTTACTGCTATTTCCTAGAGCATTGTGCTAGGGATGCTCTAGGATTTGCAATATAACTCTACGGTATCATAGAGTTTTACTATGATTCCCAGAGCATCCCCAGTGTGGCGTCCACGGCGTGATGACATAACTTCTTGGTGTCATCATTGTCATGGCAACGGGGCTCTTCAGGGGCGGGGATCCCCCTGTGGTCTGCTCCCTGCCAGCGGGTTGGGGCCCTCCAGGCTGAGGGGATCCCCACCCCCAGATTGAGCTTGGCAGGCCTATGTTTTCTCCAAGGAAATTGTCATCTGGAGATCAGTCATAATTCCAGGAGACCGCCAGGCCTAGGGTTGCCAAGTCCAATTCAAGAAATATCTGGGGACTTTGGGGGTGGAGCCAGGAGATATTGGGGCAGAGCCAGGAGCAAGGGTGTGACAAGCAGAATTGAACTCCAAGGGAGTTCTGGCCATCACACCTTTTAAAATGCCTTCCTTCCATAGAAAATAATGAAGGATAGGGTCACCTCCTTTTGGGGCTCGTAGAATTGGACCCCTTGGTCCAATCGTTTTGAAACTTGGGGGGTATTTTGGGGAGAGGCACTAGATGCTATACTGAAAATTTGGCATCTCTACCTCAAAAAACAGCCCCCCCAGAGCCCCCAATACCCGCGGATCAATTCCCCATAATTCCTTATGGAAATTGTTCATGGAGGTGCATAATGGCTGTGGTGGTGGGGCTTCCCCCGCCGGCCAGCTGGCTGGGAGAGGGGGGAAGCCTGTAAAACCGGAGGATCCCCCGCTGGGACCTGGGGATTGGGAAGCCTAGCCAGGCCCCACCTGAAGGTTGGCAATTCTATCTGTACAGAATGGCAGTGTTATTATGAGGCATTTGCTGCGGGGAAATGTATGTGAAACGGCTGCCTGACATACTGAATACCGCAGAGTCGATGTGAGCAGGCCTCATTTTGGGCAGCAGCTCACAGAAGCAGAGCTCCGGAATCTCCAAATTTTATTGTGCTCTTTCTTCCTTCCCCCGTCCCCTCACATTGTCCTTGTTTTTGGGCTCCATTGTTCAAACCCCCTGTGAGACTTTTGCTGAACTCTTCAGCTCTGACGAACTTTCAAATATCTTTCTCCACAAAAACAGGAAAATAATCCAAACATATAAAGCAGGCAGATGGAAATCGTCATAATGACACTACAGCCACATAAGAAAGTAATTTTAAAAAGTATGATGGGAGCAAGGTGGCAATTATAATTCAAGAAGCATTTTAAGGTAGATGCTGATGTAATTTATGGTAATGCCAGGGGTGTGTGGCATATGCAAAATGAGTTATGTAAATGAGTTGTGCTAATGAGCTCCAGCTCGTCTTTTTCTACGAAATGACCCCTGGATGTGAGTATAAGGTTGCAACAGCCTGGAGGGGAAAAAACGTCCTGTCTCTTTAATAGAGGCATGTGGTATTGTTTGATATTTACCTCCATGCTATGAAGAGCTGCCCATTTTCACATATTTATTCAAGGGGCAGAATGTTTTCGCGCTCTCTCCCTGGGGTTGTTCATAGAGTTGCCAGCTCTGGGTTGGGAAATACCTGGAGATTTGAGGGGGTGGAGCCTGCAAAAGGCGGAGTTTGGAAAGGAGTGGGGCTTCAGCATGTTACAGTGCCCTAGAGTCCACCCTCCAAGGAAGCCATTTTCTCCAGGGGAACTGTAGTCTAGAGAACAGTTGAAATCAGGGCTTTTTTGTAGCAGGAACTCCTTTGCATATTATGCCACACACACCCTGATGTAGCCAATCCTTCTGGAGCTTACAGGGCTCTTAGTACAGGGCCTAATGTAAGCTCTTGGAGGATTGGCTACATCAGGCGTGTGTGGCCAAATATGCAAAGGAGTTCCTGCTGCAAAAAAAAAAGCCCTGGTTGTAATACTGGGAGATCTCCAGGCCATACCCCAGGTTGCTGGCAACCCCATGTGGGAAGTTTGACTCTCGCCCAACATTTGCAATAGGGTTGCCAAGTCCCCTGCTTCCCATTTGGGAAGGAAATCAACTGAGCATGAAAAGCAGGCAGCAAAACACAATACAAGTACGCTGGAACTGTTTGTTAAAAAGGGAGAGAAAGGGAATTGTTGGAAATTGTAGCCAAACTTGCAAATTAGGGCTGCTAAGCCCCCGGTCCGGTCAGGGGTTCCCCCGCTCGGGAAGTTCCCAACCTGCCGACCCACATTGGGTTGGGGGGGGGGGGAAACCTCTGCCTACGTCGCTGGTGCAATGATGTCACCCAGAAGTGACATCATCAAAATGGTGGCACGTGTGCGGGGTCGCTCAAGGCATTTCCAGGAAAACTCTATGGTTTTCTCGAACGCTCTAGCCATTTGGGAGGTAAAAACTCTATGGTACCTATTATACCATAGAGTTTTCCTGGAAACGTCTAGAGCGGACCCACACATGCGCCACCATTTTGAGGACATCACTTCCGGGTGACGTCATTGCACCAGCGACGTAGGCGGAGGTTTCCCCCACTGACCCAATGTGGGTCGGAGGGTTGGGAACCTCCTGGGCGGGGTGGCCCTAATTTGCAAGTTTGGCTACAATTTCCAACAATTCCTTCTCTCCCTTTTTAACAAACAGTTCCAGCGTACTTATATTGTGTTTTGCTTCCTCCTTTTCACACTCAGTAGATTTCCTTCCCAAATCTGTACTTTGCTCTCAATTTTTTTTCTTTTTTCTAAAAAAATAAGAAACACATCTTGTTTTTTTCCACCCCTCCCCACCTCTCTTGGGCCAGCTGCCTCTCCTGATGGTGTTTTCTTGCAGGCTGCCAGAGAAATGTTTTCCCGTCCATTTTCAATAATTTTTATTGATATCTTCCTGCTCCCAATCTGTTTTACGGGCTTTTAAAATTCCTCGAAAGCATGGCAAAGTAGTAACAGGCAGTGGCATCAATATACAGTCGTACCAATTAAAGTCAAAATATAAAGAGCAAGCTCACGCTAACGTGCAACATCTGCAAAAAAATTAAAATTATAGTACACCTTTCTCCTCTCAAGTCCCAAGATTCAGTCTTGGAAGCGCTGTTGCTTCCAAGACTGAATCTTGGGACTCACTGGGGAATGTGGCATTCAAGAGTGTCAGGCTAGTTATCTGGAAGATCAAGGTTCGAATTCCTCACTTGTGCCATGGAAGCTCACTGGGTGTCCTTGGATCAGTCACCAGCTCCCAGCCTAGCCTACCTCATCGTGTTATTGTGGGTATAAAACAGATGAAAGGAGAAAGATGTAGGCCACTTTGGGTCCCCATTACGGGGTGGAAAGGTTAATGTTAATCAAATAAACGGTAAACCTTTCCTGTATGATTTACAGAATTACGTTACAAATAAAAGGCAATTTCCAAGAATTACAACTGATTGCCAGATGAGAGAGATCAGTTCCATTTGAAGAAAATGGACTCAAGGTGGACCCAAAAGGCATTAGACTGAGATCGAGATCTGCCAAGTCCAACTCAAGAAATACCTGGGGACTTCTGATGTGAAGCCAGGGCACTTTGGGAGTGGAACTAGGAGCAAGGGTGTGAAAAGCATGACTGAACTCCAAAAGGAGTTTTGGCCGTCACATTTAAAGGGATCGTGCTCCTTTTAAATGCCTTCCTTCTATAGGAAATAATGGAGGGTAGGGGCCCCTCTTTGGGGGCTCATAGAATTGGACCCCCTGGAGTGGATGGTGGAGGAGGGTGGTAGTTTTTGAATTCCCTGCATTGTGCAGTGGGTTGGATTAGATCCCTTCCAGCTCTATGTTTCTGTACCCCTAGCCTGGATTATAGTTAGTACCAGGCCTTGAATTCAGCAGGAGCTCACAGGAGCACAGCTCCTGAACCTTTTTGATGGTTCCCCTTCCTCCTCCCCACCTTGTCCATTAAATAGTAGGCGCAGCAGCATAACAATCCCTGGATGAGCTCCACCACCTATTTTTCTACAAAACAACCCCTGGTTAGGATTGTCAGTTTCCAGATGGGCCTGGAGATCTCCTGGAAGTACCATAAATCTCCAGGCTACAGAGATCAGTTTCCCTGGAGAAAATGGTTATGGCCTTCCAAGGTCCTAAAAACCCTCCCACTATTACCCCCCAAGCACCAAGAGCACAAAACATCACTGCCCCAGACAAAGAGTTCTATCAATACCCTGTGGCTAAGAGCCACTGATAGACTTCTGCTCCATATGTTTATCCAATTTTCAAAAGTTTTATTAGTTTCAGCAAAAGTAAGGGTAGGGGATAAGGGGATAGAAAGCACAATACATTCTGGCCTTATTTTACATAAAAATACTTTCAGATAATACAAGCTTAATTCTACAATACTTTCTTTACATAAATTGTCCCATATTATTTTGTCTAAACGAAACATCATCCATTTAAAAAATTTTGTAGTATAAATCTTTTGTTAAAATTACCTAATAGTTTTTACAATTCCAGTAAAGGTAATTTTAGAATGTAAAATACATGGGGAAAAGAAGAAATAAGTTCACACCAGAGAATCTTAAGAGTCTTGAATGTCTAACCAGGCATAAAATTTCATCCAAAATTTTCTTCCATATATTTATCCAATCCCCTCTTGAAGCTGTCCATGTTAAGAACATAAGAGAAGCCATGTTGGATCAGGCCAATGGCCCATCCAGTCCAACACTCTGTGTCACACAGTGGCCCCCAAAAATTATATATATATATACACACACACACACACACACATATGTATATATACACACTGTGGCTAACAGCCAATGATGGACCTCTGCTCCATATTTTTATCTAACCCCCTCTTGAAGTTGTCTATGCTTGTAGCCGCCACCACCTCCTGTGGCAGTGAATTCCACATGTTAATCACCCTTTGGGTGAAGAAGTACTTCATTTTATCTGTTTTAACCTGACTGCTCAGCAATTTCATCAAATGCCCACAAGTTCTTGTATTGTGAGAAAGGGAGAAAAGTACTTCTTTCTCTACTTTCTCCATCCCATGCATTATCTTGTAAACCTCTATCATGTCACCCCGCAGTCGACATTTCCCCAAGCTAAAGAGCCCCAAGCTTTTTAACCTTTCTTCATAGGAAAGTGTTCCAAACCTTTAATCATTCTAGTTGCCCTTTTCTGCACTTTTTCCAATGCTATAATATCCTTTTTGAGGTGTGGTGACCAGAATTGCACACAGTATTCCAAATGAGACCTCACCATCGATTTATACAGGGGCATTATGATACTGGCTGATTTGTTTTCAATTCCCTTCCTAATAATTCCCAGCATGGCGTTGGCCTTTTTTATTGCAATCGCACACTGGCTTGACATTTTCAGTGAGTTATCTACCACGACTCCAAGATCTCTCTCTTGGTCAGTCTCTGCCAGTTCACACCCCATCAACTTGTATTTGTAGCTGGGATTCTTGGCCCCAATGTGCATTACTTTGCACTTGGCCACATTAAACCTCATCTGCCGCGTTGACGCCCACTCACCCAGTCTCAACAGATCCCTTTGGAGTGCCTCATAATCCTCTCTTTTGTAGCTGTTTGTAGCTGCCACCATCTCCTGTGGCAGTGAATTCCATGTGTTAATCACTCTTTGGGTGAAGAAGTACGTCCTTTTACCTGTTCTAACCTGACTGCTCAGCAATTTCATTGAGTGCCCACGAGTTCTTGTATTGTGAGAAAGGGAAAAAAGGACTTCTTTCTCTGTCTTCTCGATCCCATGCATAATCTTGTAAACCTCTATCATGTCACCCCTCAGTCAGAGTTTCTCCAAGCTAAAAAGCCCCATGAGTTTTACCCTTTCTTCATAGGGGACGTGTTCCAACCCTTTAATCCAGGGTTGTCAAACTCATTTCTTATGAGGGCCAAATCTGACATAAATGAGAACTTGTTGGGTAAGGCTGGACCATGTCAGACAGGGCCATGTGTGTACCTATTTAATATTAGGTAGCAGAGACATAAATTTTATAAAGGACACAGACAAACACAATTAAACATGTTTTTTAAATAAATAAATAAATAAAACATTAGCACTCATTGATCTTAAAGGTGCTTTCTTTGTAGCTCTCCCATGGGATCCAGGGAACTGGGCAAAGAAAGCTCTGGCTCTTTCCTCCCTTCCCCAGGGGATGAAGAGGGGGAGGAATCTCAGCCAATGAAGGAAGAGAGGCTTCATGGTAGCTCCACTGTGTGATTGAGAGAGCCTGGCAAAGCAAGCTATCCCTCCTCCCCAAGGGAGGAGCCTCAGTGAGTGGACAAAATAGAGGTTTTGCTCTGTAGTTCCTGGGCGATTGAGCAAGTCTTGCAAAGCAAGCTGTTATGCAGAAGGAAGCAAGAAAGAGGGAGAAGGAAGCATCTGACAGCCAGTTGCTTGGGGGACTGATAGGAGCCCTCCGGGAGCCTGATTTGGTCCCCGAGCCGTATGTTTGACACCCTTGCTTTAATCATTCTAGCTGCCTTATCTGGACTTTTTCCAATGCCATAATATCTTTTTTGAGGTGCGATGGCCAGAATTGTACACAGTATTCCAAATGAGGCCGCACCATTTATTTATACATGGGCATTATGGTCTGTGGAAGCCTCTTTTTTCCTTGAGTTAGAATCCCATCCGTGGATGAGAGGCCTTTTGTGTAAAAGGCAGGGGTCCCTTTTGGAATCAAGGATTGTGAATATTTGAATGCATATTTGGAAACAAGTCCTGCAGACGTGAAGTTCGATGCTTTGTAGAGTTTCCAGGTCCCTCTTGGCAACTGGTGGGGGATGGGGGAGACTTACCAAGAGACAGAGGAAGATCCAGGAGATGTTGCTGGCAGTGTTCCTTCTAAGCTGAGTTAACTCACAGATTTTTAGCCTCCAGCTCACACATTTTTGTCTTAGCTCAAGAAGGATGACCCCAGAGTACAATAATGTTTGCAGGAGCTCACAATTTTAATGTCAGTCGCTCACAACTTTAATGCCAGTAGCTCACAAATTAGAATTTTTGCTCACAAATTAGAATTTTTGCTCACAAGACTCTGCAGCTCAGAGGGAACATTGCTTGCTGGCCACATGGCTACCTTGCTTCCAGTGTGCACAGAAAGTCATGTCATATCACACTGTGATATCACTGTGACACTGTGGTATCTGGGCAAAATTCTATGGTAGAAATGGCTTCTACCCAGACCCGTAGCTAACCAGGGAGGCCTGGCCCCCTGACACTTTGGGCAGTCTCTCATCCCCCATCTCAGGGCTGCATCCTCCTTTTCCCTCCTGCACTATTTAGATCATGCAGGAGGGGTGACCAGGAACAGCCACTGCCCCTTGTGTGCCATTGAAAGGGTCCACGAATCAGCTGACTGGTGGGCTCAAAATCACATGAGAGGGCTGGCAGGAGCACAATTTAAAGGGGCCCCTCCCCCATTGCCCCCCCCCCCATGGCTGCTGGCTACGGGGCTACTTCTATCATAGAGTTTTTGCCCAAATACCAGAATATCACCCAGATGCTGCTGGCATGATGATGGGCCCTTATGATGGACCCTTAAATGGTTTTAGTTTTCAACAATAAATTAGGGTTGCCAATCCCCAGGTGGGGGCAGGGGATGCCCTGGTTTGGAGGCCCTCCCCCTGCTTCAGGGTCGTCAGAAAGCGGGGGGAGGGGAGGGAAATGTCTGCTGGGAACTCTATTATTCCCTATAGAGTTTTATTCCCATAGAAAATCATGGAGAATTGATCCGCGGGTATCTGGGGCTCTGGAGGGGCTGTTTTTTGGGATAGAGGCACCAAATTTTCAGCATAGCATCTAGTGCCTCTCCCCAAAATACCCCCCAAGTTTCAAAAAGATTGGACCAGGGGGTCCAATTCTATGAGCCCCAAAAGAAGGTGCCCCTATCCTTCATTATTTCCTATGGAAGGAAGGCATTGAAAAGGTGTGCCGTCCCTTTCAATGTGATGGCAAGAACTCCCTTGGAGTTCAATTATGCTTGTCACAGCCTTCATCTTGGCTCCGCCCCCAAAGTCTCCTGGCCTTACCCCCAAAGTCCCCAGATATTTCTTGAATTGGACTTGGCAACCCTACAATAAATACATGTCTGTTGATTTATGATTTTTTTACACTTTGTTTTTAATGTTCAGCCCTTTAATTGCATATTAACCTTTTAGGTTTCTTACTCCAATTTTGGGGTTAAGTTTCTTTCCCTTCTTTGTTTTTCTTTTCGCTGGCATGACGATGCCACTTCCTGTGTGTGCCAGAAGTGACATCACCACATCACCAGCAACATTGCCTGGGCCTTCCTCTTTCACTCGGTAGGCCTCTCCACCAGTCAGCTGATAAGGGGTGGGGGTGGGACCTGGTGGGGGACCTTGCCTCCATCCAACGGCCTGCTCATTGCTACCTGAACCTTTCACAAGAGCAAAATCCACTTGACTTCCCATTGTGAGGAGACAGTTAAAAGTCGCCTCGCTGGAAGGACAAAACTTAGGGCATGCAATCCGCTCTGTGTTTGCAAAGGATTTAAATTGAACTCCAACACGGTGACCGCAATCTCTGCTGATTAAAATTGTTTTAGAATGTAGCGCGCTCTTGAGTTCTTCCTAAAAGATTAGAAAGTGATTATATGTATTTTTTTTAAAAAAAAAAAATTTCAAGAGGGTAAGTGGCAAAAAAGGGAATGAAAGATGTGTATATGTAAGCGCTATTAAATTGTTGTTAAACAGTGTTAATCCCCCCGACTTGTAGAGAGATAATGTCAGTTATTGGTGCTTAATGACACAATTGCTTGTAACTTCCTAATCTTGGGTTGGTGCCTTCTCACAACCATATTCACTTAGGATTTTGTTCCAGATAATTTTTTTTTTTTTTTTGAAAATTGAGTGTTTGGGGGTGGCGTGGGGGAAACATTAATTTCTCCCTTATCCCCTGCTGTGCTTTACTTGAAAGTTTAATTTGGTGGAGATGCCTTCAAAATCATTCCAATTTAATGCTTTGTAGAGCTTCTGTCGCTAGCCGGCCCGTCTCTGCACAAACGCCACTGAGTAGCAATCTTCAGCTTTATCCAGTTGCTTGCAGTAATTGTCAGATCTGCGGCCCCCGGAATTTGGAAGAGAGGGGATTGAAAATGATGTATCGGCTCGTGTGCCTCTTACCGAGACAAGAGAACCGCTCAGTCTTTAAGAACCTTTAGCAGGAGGACCTGCCACGGTGGCATTTCTGGGGATCAGAAAAGCAGACCTGACATAGTACTGAGTCAGGGTGAAAGCCCACAGCCAGGCTTCATTTTGGGCAGGAGCCAGCTTGGTGTAGTGGTTAAGTGCGTGGACTCTTATCTGGGAGAACCAGGTTTGATTCCCCACTCCTCCACTTGCACCTGCTAAAATGGCCTTGGGTCAGCCATAGGTCTGGCAGAGGATGTCCTTGAAAGGGCAGTAGGGTTGCCAAGTCCAATTCAAGAAATATCTGGGGACTTTGGGGGTGGAGCCAGGAGACTTCGGGGGTGGAGCCAGGAGACATTGGGGGTGGAGCCAGGAGCAAGGTTGTGACAAGCACAATTGAACTCCAAAGGGAGTTCTGGCCATGACATTTCAAGGGACTGAACACCTTTTAAATGCCTTCCTTCCATAGGAAATAATGAAGGATAGGGGGGCCTTCTTTTGCGGCACATAGAATTGGACCCCCTGGTCAATCTTTTTGAAACTTGGAGGGTATTTTGAGGAGAGGCACCAGATGCTACGCTGCAAATTTGGGGCCTCTATCTCAAAAAACAGGCCCCCCCAGAGCCCCAGATATTCGCGGATCCAGTCTCCATTATTTTCTATGGGAATACATCCCCATAGGGAATAATAAAGTTCCCAGCAGATATTTCCCTCCTCTCCCCCCCGCTTTCTGATGACCCCTGAAGCGGGGGGAGGGCCTCCAAACCGGGGGATCCCCTGCCCCCACCTGGGGATTGGCAACCCTAAAGGGCAGCTTCTGAGAGAGCCCTCTCAGCCCCACCCACCTCACAGGGTGTCTGTTGTGGGGGAGGAAGGTAAAGGAGATTGTGATCGCTCTGAGACGCTGAGATTCAAAATACAGGGCAGGATATAAATCTAATATCTTCCATAATATGACAGATATTCCAATATCTGTCTATAGCTATTTATCTGTGTTTTATCTGGACATTCCATCCCCTGGTTTCTGACAACCCTGAGGCTGGGGGAGGGCCTCCAAACCAGGGGATCCCCTGCCCCACCTGGGGATTGGCAACCCTAGTTATTAGCACGGGACACTAAAGTCTTAGGTAGGTTCAATTGGGCAGCTTGGCTGGAGAGCCAGTTTGGTGTAGTGGTTAAGTGTGCGGACTCTTATCCGGGAGAACCGGGTTTGGTTCCCCACTCCTCCACTTACACCTGCTGGAATGGCCTTGGGTCAGCCATAGCTTATCACAGGAGTTGTCCTTGAAAGGGCAGCTGCTGTGCGAGTCCTCTCAGCCCTACCTACCTCACAGGGTGTCTGTTGTGGGGGAAGAAGATAAAGGAGATTGTGAGCCGCTCCGAGTCTGATTCAGAGAGAAGGGTGGGGTATAAATCTACAGTCGTCTTCTTCTAGCCTGCCCGTCTCTGCACAAACGCCACTGAATAGCAATCTTCAGCTTTATCCAGTTGCTTGCAATAATTGCCAGATTTGCGGCCGCTGGAATTTGGAAGAGAGGGGATTGAAAATGATGTATTGGCTCGTGTGCCTCTTACCGAGGCGAGACAACCGCTCAGTCTTTAAGAACCTTTAGCGGGAGGACTTGCTACGGTGGCGTTTCTGGGAATCAGAAAAGCAGGCCTGACATGGTACTGAGTCAGGGTGAAAACCCACAGCCAGGCCTCATCTCGGGCAGGAGCTCACAGGAGCGGAGCTCTGGAACCTCTAAATTTTATTGTCCTTTCTTTCTTACAGCGCCACCCCCCCCCCCAAAAAAAAAAGAAAGTACTTGCTTCTGGGCTCCATTGGTCACACCCCCTGGGAGAATTTGGCTGAACTTTTAAGATTTTTACAAACTTTCTAATACTTTCCCCCAGGGCGTTTTTGGTAGGAAAAAAGTCCAGCAGGAGCTCATTTGCATATTAGGCCACTCCCCAACATCACTATTGTTTTGCGCAGGGCTTTTTCTTCAGCAGGAACTCATTTGCATATTAGGCCACACACCCCTGAGACCAAGCTAGCCGGGACTGCTTCCTGCTCACAAAAAATGAGAAAACAAACACATATAAAGCAGGCAGATTGAAATTGTCACCATGCCACTGCGGCCACATAGGAGAAAGTCCTTTTAAAAAGAATGATGGGAGGAAGGTTTTATTATGATGATTATAATTCAAGAGACATTTTAACGTAGACAGATGGAAATCATCATGCCACCGCAGCCACGTAGGAAAAAGTAATTTGAAAAAATATGATGGGAGGAAGGTTTTATTATGACGATTATAATTCAAGAGAGATTTCAAGGTAGATGCTGAGCTGATATAATTTCGTCCACCTTCCGGTGATGTCAGAAGTGTGTGGCATTTGCAAATGAGTTGTGCTAATGAGCTCTTTTTCTACAAAATGATCCCTGCCCACAGCTATACAGACATCAAAAGTTCAGTCTGACTCTGATTTGAGTCCAGTGGCTTCCTCAAGACCAACCAGATTTTAGGGGCATGAGCTTACGAGAGTCACAGAGCTTTTTTGTAGCAAGAACTCCTTTGCATATTAGGCCACACACCCCTGATTGTAGCCAGGGTCGGCCCTAGGGTGCATCTAAGGCAGACTTGCTGCGGCCTGTCCCCCCTGTGGCACCGTCTTGTGGCACCACGGCCTCACACCCCACTGCCCCTCCCCTTCTCTCTGCCCACACACGCCATGCCCCCTCCCTTCCCCTCCCCTCCCTCCTCTTATTTCCGCACTCTGCACCCCCCCCCCACGTGCTTAGAGGAGTGATGCCGGCCTCCTCTTTACCCGCTTCGACGGGCAGTACAGCATTCTCCAAAGAGAGTGCACGATGAGGACCTTCGCACCCCCTCCCTTCTTTTGGGGCTCATAGAATTAGACCCCCTGGTCCAATCATTTTGAAACTTGGAGGGTGTTTTGAGGAGAGGCACTGGATGCTATGCTGAAAATTTGGTGCTTCTATCTCAAAAAACAGCTCCCCTAGAGCCCCAGATACCCCCAGAGGGACGGTGGCTCAGTGGTAGAGCATTTGCTTGGTAAGCAGAAGGTCTCAGGTTCAATCCCTGGCATCTCCCAAAAAGGGTCCAGGGAAATAGGTGTGAAAAACCTCAGCTTGAGACCTTTGAGAGCCGCTGCCAGTCTGAGTAGACAATACTGACTTTGATGGGCCAAGGGTCTGATTCAGTATAAGGCAGCTTCATATGTTCATATATGTTCATAGGTTCAGAAACAACTGTCCATTATACCCTATGGAAATTGGTCTCCATAGGGTATAATGGAGCACCCGGCAGACATTTCCTCCCCCCCTGCTTTGTGATGACCCTGAAGCAGGGGGAGGGCCTCCAAACTGGGGGATCCCCTGCCCCCACCTGGGGATTAAGCAACCACACAAGAGAATCACGGTAATAGGTAGCAAAGAAATAAGCACAAAGCTTCTGTGATTACCAGCCTCAATCAAATGCCACAAATAACAATATTATCAAAACTACTGTATTGTGAACCAGACTATAACCAAAATCAATGCAAAAAATTATACAAATTGGAACATCACCAAACAATCATAGAATATAAAGTCCAACTTTAGACCAGTCCATTGCTGTGTTCATATTCAAAAAGTCCAATGCTTGAAGAGACTTGTATTGTTGTGGTGTTCACACCCTTGTATCTGAAATGGATTTTTGAAGCTTGAAGAAGCAATAGTGAAACAGGGCATTAGTACATCCTTGTTGCAATGACTGGACTGCTGGCTACCTTACGAAAAAACTGTGTCGTAATAGGTGATTTTAACTACCCGCAGATTGATTGGGTCAATATGTGTTCTGGTCGAGAGAAAGAGATTGAGTTTCTTGATGCTCTCAATGACTGTGCTATGGAGCAGATGGTCTCAGAACCTACCAGGGGTGGGGCGATCCTGGATCTGGTCCTAAGTAATGCCCAAGACTTGGTGAGAGACGTAAAAGTGATTGCGCCGCTTGGGAACAGTGACCATAATGTTATTGATTTCACCATTTGTATAAATAGGGAGTTGCCCAAAAAGACCGCCACAACCACATTTAACTTTAAAAGGGGTAAATTCTCTGAGATGAGGAGGCATGTGAGGAGGAAACTGAAAGGAAAGGTAAATACGGTCAAAACCCTTGGGGAAGCTTGGAGACTATTTAAAACTATAATCCTAGAAGCTCAGATAAAATACATACCACAAGTTAGGAAAGGCACAAACAGGTATAAGAAGAGGCCAGCATGGTTAACAAACAAAGTAATGGAAGCTGTAAAAGGTAAGAAGGACTCCTTTAAGCGGTGGAAGTAGGAAACCAGCCAGGGAAGCAGTGGGGCCCTTGGATGACCATGGGGTAAAAGGATTACTGAAGGAGGATGGGGAAATGGCTGAGAAGCTGAATGCATTTTTTGCCTCCGTCTTCACCGTGGAAGATGAGAAGTGTTTGCCCGCCCCAGAACCACTAATATTGGAAGGGGTGTTGAAAGACCTGAGTCAGATTGAGGTGACAAAAGAGGAGGTCCTACAACTAATAGACAAATTAAAAACTAATAAGTCACCGGGTCCGGATGGCATACATCCGAGAGTTCTGAAAGAACTCAAAGTTGAACTTGTGAGTCTTCTAACAAAAATCTGTAATCTTTCATTGAAATCTGCCTCCGTTCCTGAGGACTGGAAGGTAGCAAATGTCACCCCCATCTTTAAAAAGGGTTCCAGAGGAGATCCGGGAAATTACAGGCCAGTCAGTCTGACTTCAATACCGGGAAAGTTGGTAGAAACCATTATCAAGGACAGAATGAGTAGGCACATTGATGAACACGGGTTATTGAGGAAGACTCAGCATGGGTTCTGCAAGGGAAGATCTTGCCTCACTAACCTGTTACATTTCTTTGAGGGGGTGAACAAACATGTGGACAAAGGAGACCCGATAGATGTTGTTTACCTTGACTTCCAGAAAGCTTTTGATAAAGTTCCTCATCAAAGGCTCCTTAGAAAGCTTGAGAGTCATGGAGTAAAAGGACAGGTCCTCTTGTGGATCAAAAACTGGCTGAGTAATAGGAAGCAGAGAGTGAGTATAAATGGGCAGTCTTCGCAGTGGAGGACGGTAAGCAGTGGGGTGCCGCAGGGCTCGGTACTGGGTCCCATGCTCTTTAACTTGTTCATAAATGATTTAGAGTTGGGAGTGAGCAGTGAAGTGGCCAAATTTGCGGATGACACTAAATTGTTCAGGGTGGTGAGAACCAGAGGGGATTGTGAGGAACTCCAAAGGGATCTGTTGAGGCTGGGTGAGTGGGCGTCAACGTGGCAGATGCGGTTCAATGTGGCCAAGTGCAAAGTAATGCACATTGGGGCCAAGAATCCCAGCTACAAATACAAGTTGATGGGGTGTGAACTGGCAGAGACAGACCAAGAGAGAGATCTTGGGGTCATGGTAGATAATTCACTGAAAATGTCAAGACAGTGTGCGTTTGCAATAAAAAAGGCCAACGCCATGCTGGGAATTATTAGGAAGGGAATTGAAAACAAATCAGCCAGTATCATAATGCCTCTGTATAAATCGATGGTGCGGTCTCATTTGGAGTACTGTGTGCAGTTCTGGTCGCCGCACCTCAAAAAGGATATTATAGCATTGGAGAAAGTTCAGAAAAGGGCAACTAAAATGATTAAAGGGCTGGAACACCTTCCCTATGAAGAAAGGTTGAAATGCTTAGGGCTCTTTAGCTTGGAGAAACGTCGACTGAGGGGTGACATGATAGAAGTTTACAAGATAATGCATGGGATGGAGAACGTAGAGAAAGAAGTACTTTTCTCCCTTTCTCACAATACAAGAAGTCGTGGGCATTCGATGAAATTGCTGAGCAGACAGGTTAAAACGGATAAAAGGAAGTACTTCTTCACCCAAAGGGTGATTAACATGTGGAATTCACTGCCACAGGAGGTGGTGGCGTCCACAAGCATAGCCACCTTCAAGAAGGGGTTAGATAAAAATATGGAGCAGAGGTCCATCAGTGGCTATTAGCCACAGTGTGTGTGTGTGTATATATATATATATATATATATATATATATATATATATATATATATATATATATATATATATGGCCACTGTGTGACACAGAATGTTGGACTGGATGGGCCATTGGCCTGATCTAACATGGCTTCTCTTATGTTCTCTTATGTTCTTATGAATTATGAATTTTAAAGTTGGACTAAACGTGACATCAATCTTCTTCAGGATATCATCGGACTTTCTGGCTGAGAATACAGCGTTGGACTGCTCTAAAGTTGGACTTTATATTCTATGGTTGTTTGGTGATGTTCCAATTTGTATAATTTTTTGCATGAATTTTGCTTATAGTCTGGTTCACAATATAGTAGTTTTGATCATATTGTTATTTGTGGCATTTGATTGAGGCTGGTAATCACGGAAGCTCTGTGCTTATTTCTTTGCTACCCACCTGGTGATCGGCAACCCTAGGACCTACACAGCTGCCCTCTGAAACTCTGCTTAGAAAACAAGAATTTTTCACCAGTAAGCACATTAATATAAGAACGGCACATCCATGTGCAATTCAAGTCCATGGTGCAGCTTAATGAGACTGATTCCCAGAACCATTTTGCAGTCTGGACCAGAGCAAAAAGTCCCAGAATGCCCTCAGCATTCATGTGAGTCAGCCCTAGGGTGTCGTGCACACCGAGAAATGGGTTCCCCAGCACGCCTAAGGAGATTGTCAATCAGGCTAACTTACCGCTTTCTCTGCCTGTGTGAACAGAAAGAAGCTTATTTCCATATCTTAATTAAAATTTCTATTAATCCCTTCTGAGGCGCTGTTGTAACTTCAGGACGCAAGCGTGCGCACACGCACACACACACACAAAATAATAACAGTAGGATTTCTGATAAACATTTGAGACTGATAATTCCACAGGCTTTAGCGTGTCTTGTATTATTGATGAACAAAATCAACACAGCCCTCTTACGGGACAAGGCCTTCAAAAGCAGAAAGCTTTTTTTGGGGGGGGGGTGGAGGGGGGAGTAGAGTGTGGAGGGGGGAGTAGAGTCTGCTCAGAAAATTAACTGGGTAAGTAGTGGAGTAAGTTGTTCTGTAATAACGACGACGGATCAAAGGCAATTGGAATTTTGTGTTAAACTCACAATGCTTTATCTTCTGGCAAAGAGATCTACGTCATTTGATGAAGGTAGCATTCGCTGCAGGGAATGTCACAGCAGGCCTGAGTGGAACTATTTGGAACTGTTATTCAGATAAGGGGTGGACAGTAAGGTTGCCAGACTGCCCAAAGGAGGCAAAGATTCCCTGCCACCAAGCCCCGCCACCCCTTTTGATCAGCTAGCCAGTGGGGGAAGGCGGCTTATTCAGAAAATGAGTAAGGCCCAATCGACGTTGCAGTGAAATGTCTACATCGCTTCTAACGTGAGCTGGAAGTGACATCATCACATCAACAATATTGGGGAGGACACTCTGTTGTTCAGGCAAAAACTCTATGGTAGAAGCCAAATTCACCGTAGAGGTTTTCCCAAACACCAGAGCATTGCCCAGTGTCACTGCATGATGACATCACTTCCATAGCACATTGGAAGTGATGTAGACAGGGGTGGAATTCTAGCATACACTCCTGATGTAGCCAATCCTCCAAGAGCTTATAAGGTTCTTTTTGTAAGCTCTTGAAGGATTGGCTACATCAGAAGGTGTGGCCTAATATACAAATGAGCTTCTGCTAGAATTCCACCCCTGGATGTAGACACTTTGCTGCAACATCAGTTGTGCCTCTTTCCTGCTCCCCGTAAATTCCCTCCATCCCAGGAGGGACTTGACATCCTCAGTGGACAATGTATTTTGGCCTGAAGGCTACATTTGAGTTGGAGTCTGTATTTGGATGCTCCACAGATGTTCTGGTCCTGCTGTACACTGCATGGGGCAGGCTGCACCTGGAGTACTGTGTGTAGCTCTGGAGGCCTCACTTCAAGAAGGATGTGGATAGAATGGAGCAGGTGCAGAGGAAAGCGACGAGGATGATCAGGGGCCTGGAGACCAAGCCCTAGAAGGAAAAGCTAAGGGACTTGGGAATGTTTAGTCTGGAGAAGAAGAAGTGGAGGGGGGAAATGATGGCTCTTCTTGAAGTATCTGAAGAGGGCAGGGAACTCTTCATGTTGACAGCAGAGGACAGGACTTGCAAGAATGTGTTTAAATAATGGGCAGAAAAATGCTGGCTGGATATTAGAAAAAAGTTTTTAACAGTACGAGTAGTTCAGCACATAGGCGTAAACTAGGGGGGGAGCTCAGGGGCTCAATCTCCCTCCTGATTTTTCCAGGGGAGGCTGAGCCCCCTCTGGGCAACCAATAGATGACTTGGGAGCTCAGGGGCTCAGACCTTCCCAAGGCAACCAGTGCCAAACATAGTGACAAACTCCTTTGAGTGTGTGAAAATGTTTTCCAAACCATTTTTGATTTTCAAGAAGGAGAGATAAAGATCTTCAAAGGCATGAATGGGGTAGTGGATCCTGTGAAGAAATGCATTTTTCTCCTCGGACATTGTGAGGCAGGAAAACCTCCCTGGGTATGTTTTTTCCTCTGGGCTGGAAAGAAGGGAGTCAGTGGGGTAATGACCTTCCAAGCTCACCTTCTTACAAATGCCAGTTTAGTGTAGTAGTTAAGTGCATGGACTCTTATCTGCGAGAACTGGGTTTGATTCCCCACTCCTCCACTTGCACCTGCTGGAATGGCCTTGGGTCAGCCATAGCTCTCTCAGCCCCACCTACCTCTCAGTGGAACAGGCTTCCTCGAGAGGTGGTGGGCTCTCCTTCCTCGGAGGTTTTTAAACAGAGGCTGGATGGCCAGCTTTGACGAATCATTCGTCAAAGCGCATTTTGCTATTTAGTCATTAATTAGATTATTTCAGTCATTAATTAGATTATTTAGATTATTGGGGGGGCGGGGGTGGGGGGGCTCCCTCTGGGTATCCTACCCCCCCCCAGGGAAAGTGTATGCGCAATACATAGCCTCTCCTCTCCCGGTGTAGTGAACGCCGCGTGGTCACTGTCTGGCTATGCCTGGCAGATGGTCACTGCAATGGCCTCTCCTGCATTACTGCATCCGTAGCAACACCTTCTCGCTAGTCCCCCCCGTTTTTCACAGAGTTTGCTACGTCATGGTGCGACCGAATTGTCCGGCGGTATAACCGGATGGGCAGGCTGGGCCCACCAACCTCGCCAGCCTAAGAGAAGGAAAACTCTAACATCAAACCCGGGCAGATAGAGCTCGTTAATGTAACACCTACCACCTGGAGGACTCGCTGCCGGCGTCCCGGCTTACTGGGCCATGGCAGATGACCCCCAGGTGAAAGGGTGGAGCCAGTACCGCGCACACTGCGCTTCACCTAAAAAATTCCTCTGCGCAGGCCTGAAGGGCATATCCACATACACAACCCACAACGCATCAAGTCCTGCAGCGATGGGCAAGGGGCGAAACGGCAGGTGGAAGGTGCCACTGGAAGCCGCAGTCCCAATCCTGCATGTAGGCGGTTCAGGGTATTGGTCGCCTGATGCTAACCCGGAGACGAAAGCATTTTTCGGCAGCACCCTGAACGACCAAGCAGCCTTATCTAGGAACAGCACTGCTTGCTCCACACGGAGAGGGGCCTAGAAAAGGTGGCCTAAACAAAGCTCGTCTCCTCCACCCCAGTTGGCTAGCCATGGTCAACGGGCATCCTTACTTGCGGTCAAAAAATAACAACAAAGAAAAGGCATGCACCTGCCTCACAAAGTGTGCAAAGACTAAAGCTTGCGTGTTGGAACATCAGAACCATGCTTGACACAGTAGACAGTGGTCGCCCTGAACGACGCTCTGCTCTAGTTGCCCACGAACTTCTCAAGTTGAATATCGACATAGCAGCTCTCAGTGAGGTCCGTTTCCCTGAGGAAGGTAGTCTTCAAGAACACGGTGCTGGCTATACCCTCTACTGGTCGGGTAAGTCAAAGGCTGAGAGCCGCCTTTCTGGCGTTGGCTTCATGGTCAGGAACTCCATTGCCTCCAAACTCGAAAACCTGCCAACAGGTCACTCAGATCGCATCATGTCCATGCGCCTCCCACTTCAAAACAAGCAGCATGCAACACTCTTCAGTGTGTATGCCCCAACCCTACAAGCAGATCCTGCAGAAAAGAACAAGTTCTATGCTGATCTACGCAACCTCGTACGGAAGACCCCTACAGAGGACAAGGTGATCATCCTTGGCGACTTCAATGCCAGAGTAGGTAAAGACTCGGAAGCCTGGAAAGGAGTACTTGGCAAACACGGCATTGGCAACTGCAATGACAACGGGCGCCTCCTGCTAGAATTCTGCATGGAGCACCAGCTCACCATCACCAACACTATCTTCCAGCAGAAGAACAGTCTGAAGACAACCTGGATGCACCCACGGTCCAAGCACTGGCACCTTATCGACTACATTCTAGTGCGCCAGAGAGACCTTTGAGATGTCTTACACACCCGAGTAATGCCCAGTGCAGAATGTCATACGGATCATCGTCTTGTATGCTGCAATCTCCGTCTTCACTTTAAACCCACACCCAGGAGAGGAGGTATTCCTCGGAGGAAGTTTCAGGTTGGCAGTCTCCAGTCAGCCAAAGTTAAAGCTGCCTTCCAGGCAAAACTCCAGTCAAGAATTGAGGACCCCAGTTGCCCCACAGACCCTTCTCCAGAAGCACTCTGGGAACACCTAAAAACTACCGTCCTGCAGATCTCTGAAGAAGTCCTCGGGTTCTCCACAAGGAAGAACAAGGACTGGTTTGATGAGAACAATCAAGAGATCCAAGATTTACTGGCGAAAAAGAGATCTGCCTACCAAGCACATCTTGCTCAGCCCTCCTGTCCTGGGAAAAAAGCAACCTTTCGCGCTGCATGTAACAACCTCCAGCGCAAGCTTCGAGACATTCAGAACAATTGGTGGACCAAGCTTGCAGAGAGAACCCAGCTGTGTGCAGACACTGGTGATTTAAGAGGGTTCTACGAAGCCCTGAAGGCAGTATATGGTCCATCATATCAGGCTCAGAGTCCCTTGCGTAGTGCAGACGGCCAAGTGCTCCTCACAGACAAGGCATTCATACTGAACCGGTGGTCAGAGTATTTTCAGGTTCTCTTCAGTACCAACCGCGTAGTTCAAGATTCAGCAATCCACCTCACCCCACTTCAACCAGTGAAAACAGAGTTGGATGAGATCCCCACCCTAGAAGAGACTGTTAAAGCCATCAAGCAACTGAAAAGTGGCAAGGCAGCAGGAGTTGATGGAATTCCACCAGAGATCTGGAAGCATGGGGGCACAGTACTACATAGCTCACTTCACAAAGTACTTGTCACCTGCTGGGAACAAGGCAAATTACCACAGGACTTTCGCGATGCAATCATCATCACCCTATACAAGAACAAAGGGGAAAAGTCAGACTGCTCCAACTACCGGGGGATAACCCTGCTCTCCATCGCAGGCAAAATCCTTGCCAGAATACTCCTGAACAGACTGGTGCCCACCATTGCAGAAGAACTCCTCCCAGAGAGCCAGTGCGGCTTCAGAGCTAACAGGAGCACCACCGACATGGTATTTGTTCTCAGGCAGCTCCAAGAGAAATGCAGGGAACAGAACAAGGCTCTGTATGTGACTTTTGTCGACCTTACCAAAGCCTTCGATACCGTTAGCAGGAAAGGCCTGTGGCAAATCTTGGAATGTTTAGGATGTCCCCCAAGGTTCCTCAGCATGATCATCCAGCTACATGAAGACCAGCGAGGCCAAGTCAGACACTGCAACGACCTCTCGGAGCCCTTCCCAATAGGCACAGGTGTAAAGCAAGGCTGCGTTCTCTCGCCAACTCTCTTTACGATCTTCTTTAGCATGATGCTTCAAAGAGCCGCAGTAGATCTAGATGATGACGATGGTGTCTACATCCGCTATCGCACCGATGGCAGCCTGTTCAACCTGAGGCGACTAAAGGCCCACTCCAAGACGATGGAAAAACTCATCCGAGAGCTACTGTTTGCTGATGATGCTTTGCAGAGGCTGCCAAGCTATTCGGCCTAGAAGTTAGTCTAAAGAAGACAGAAGTTCTCCACCAGCCTGCACCCCAGGAAGATTATCACCCTCCCTGCATCAGTGTGGGTGAATCAGTTCTGAAAACAGTCCAGCAGTTCAGCTACCTGGGGTGCATCATCTCCTCAGATGCCAAGATCGATAAGGAGATTGACAACAGGCTGGCAAAGGCAAACCGTGCATTTAGCCGACTGCACAAAAGAGTGTGGAGCAACAAGCATCTGAAAAAAGGCACAAAGATCAATGTTTACAAAGCGGTTGTGATGACAACCCTCATCTACGGCTCCGAATCGTGGGTTTTATACCGTCATCACCTGCGACTCCTCGAGCGCTTTCATCAGCGCTGCCTTCGCACCATCCTCAACATCCACTGGAGTGACTTTGTGACCAACACTGAAGTCCTCAAGCGGGCGGAGGTTACCAGTATCGAGGCACTGCTGCTGAAGACGCAGCTGCGCTGGGCAGGGCATATTTCTAGGATGGAAAACCACCACCTTCCCAAGATTGCCCTGTATGGCGAACTCTCCACCGGCCATCGAAATAGAGGGGCACCAAAGAAGAGGTACAAGGACTCCTTGAAGAAATCCCTTGGCACCTGTCGCATCAACCATCACCAGTGGTCTGACCTAGCCTCAGATCGCAAAGCATGGAGACACACCATCCACCAGGCTGTCTCTTCCTTTGAGAACGCATGCATAGCTGGTCTTGAGGACAAAAGGAGATTGAGGAAGAATCGCACTGCTACAGCACCAATCCTAAATCAGACTTTTCCCTGCAGCCACTGTGGCCGGACCTGCCTGTCCCGCATTGGTCTTGTCAGCCACCAGCGAGCCTGCAGCAGACGTGGACTATTGCACCCTTCTTAAATCTTCGTTCGCGAAGCCAAGCCGAGAGAGAGAGAGATGGCCAGCTGACAGCAATGAAAATCCTGTGAATTTAGGGGGAGGTGTTTGTGAGTTTCCTGCATTGTGCAGGAGGTTGGACTAGATGACCCTAGAGGTACCTTCCAACTCTATGATTCTAGGGTGTCTGTTGTGGGGGGGGGGGAAGGTAGAGGAGATTGTGACCACTCTGAGACTCTGAGATTCAGAGTATAGAGTAGGATATAAATCCAATATCATCATCTTCTTCTTCTTCTTCTTGAGCAAGCAGAACAGACAGTGGATAGATAAATGGATAGATAAACACCACCCTTCTCTCCCCTCCCTTCTCCAAGCAGGAAGCATATATGTGAAGGTATCAAATAGGAAAACTGTCTCTGGAGACAGGAAAAGCTGTTTTGACCTGAGCAGACCTGGGTCAAGGTGGTGGGGAAAGAGCTTTGATAATGTTTCTGGACAATAGGAAGAGACACTCTCTTGCTGCTGGATCCATCAGGGAGGACAGATCTTTCACCTGATTTCTATGAAAGGTGTCTATTTTGTCCATCCATCCAGCTAGATGGCTGAAGGATGCTTGATATTGCAAAAGGTAATTGTGATTTGCAAAAGTTTTTGGCTGTATCTTTGGACTCTCTATAGTAATTACTAAGCTTTTGATATCCAGATATCCAGAACAAATCAATTGACAGGAGTCAATACTTAAATATGTTTGGTGTCTGTTGGGAAAGAAAGTCTAGTCCTGACCCCTGGCTGGCAGCATCCACTTTCAGTTTGGCAACAGTCACACTGCAAGGCCTTTGTTGGGCTCAGCATACTTGCTTGGCTCCAGTTTACATTTGGGGGAAGTGAGATTGGATGGAGGGGACATGAAGATCACAGGCCTTTTAAGATTTCCTTTTGTCCCATGTGCATTCCAGAGACAACATTGCCAAGGATTGCGCACTCTGTAGATGTTCATGCTTTTCATTTTGTTGTTGTTGTTGTTCAGTGGCACAGTCAAGTCTGACTCTTTGCGATCCCATGGACAAAATCACGCCAGGCCCTCCTGTCTTCCACCATCCTCCGAAGTCTACTCAAATTTGTGTTTGTTACATCAGTAACGCTGTCCAGCCATCTCATCTTTTGCCATCCCCTTCTTCTTTTGCCTTCTGTCTTTCCCAGCATCAGGATCTTCTCCAGTGAGTGCTCCCTTCTCATTGGGTGGCCAAAGTATTTGAGCTTTGCTTTCATTTTGCTGTTACCGAAAATGGTGTGGTACAGGTTCAAGGGGGCAACCAGCTAGCTAATGGATTCACGTGGTGGGCAGCCGTGTTGGTCTGAAGCAGCAGAACAAAGTTGGTGTCCAGGGGCACCTTTAAGTTTTATTTTTAAGTTTTATTTTTTTATATTTTTAAACATAATTTTTTTAAAAAAACATTAGATTCAATAGTGTCTGGTGAAGACTCATGATACAATTACAACCGGTTTCAAGGCAGGTGACATGGTCCTCTTTTATTCCAATGACTTGCGTAGAATGTTAACTCAGATTTGTGGTTTTTAATTTTTCTTCCAAACATGTGTTGAAACAAGGCAACAGCGGCTTACGTGCGGTGAAGAGTATGGTTTTGCCTGCTGAAATGATACAACAAAAATAACTGTGTTAAAACCATTTGCAAAGGGAGAGACAATTTTTTTAAACAAGTATAAATATAAAAATTACCCAGCTCATAAATATGAGGAATGTGGGCCACGGAATCCAACACAAAGCTACCCCGTTATTAAGTTTGTAATTGCCAATAATTAATTTGCTAATTGCATGCAACTAATCTGTGTCCTTTTTGTTTTATATCAATTAGCAGAGTAATTAAAAAAGCAATCTTCTTGATAGTTCCTAACTGGCAGACCTGACCCAGCTGAGCTAATGAAACAGGGCAACCCCTTTAACTAACCTCATTAGGATCCCTTCTTTTGTCGAACATCTTGTAAGAAATGGTTAATTTGGCTGGAGAAAAGTCTTTGATGTTAAGAGTGCTAATGAGGGGGACTGAATGGCTCTGATGTGCTGTTTGTTTAGGAGGCTACTGTGGTGGTAGCGGAGGGCATCTCTCAGTTTCTTCCTCTCTGTTGATCAAACCCAGGGACGATTCAGGTAGGCAATGTTTAATCTCACTGTACAGATCGGGAAAATGTCACTAACATCAGAGAAGCCATGTTGGATCAGGCCAATGGCCCATCCAGTCCAACACTCTGTGCCACACAGCGGCCAAAAAACCCAAGTGCCATCAGGAGGTCCACCAGTGGGGCCAGGACACTAGAAGCCCTCCTACTGTGCCCCCCAACAAGCACCAAGAATACAGAGCATCACTGCCCCAGACAGAAGAACATGAGAGAAGCCATGTTGGATCAGGCCAGTGGCCCATCCAGTTCAACACTCTGTGTCACACAGTGCCCCCCCCCCCAAAAAAAACCAGGTGCCATCAGGAGGTCCAACAGTTGGGCTAGGACACTAGAAACCCTCCCACTGTGCCCCCCTCCAAGCACCAAGAGTACGGAGCATCACTTGCCCCAGACAGAGAGTTCCATCAATACGCTGTGGCTAATAGCCACTGATGGACCACTGCTCCATATGTTGATCCAATCCCCTCTTGAAGCTGTCTATGCTTGCAGTCGCCGCCACCTCCTATGGCAGTGAATTCCATGTGTTAATCACCCTTTGGGTGAAAAGGTGCTTCCTTTTATCAGTTCTAACCCGACTGCTCAGCAATCTTTTTATACCAGAGTACTAGGCTGATGTCAGGTTTTATGGAACAGCTAGGGTTGCCCAGCCAAGTCTGGCAACAGGCAGGTGAGTTGAAGACAGGAACATTGGGGGGCTGACATCATTATTTTGATGATGTCACTTCCAGGGGAACCAAGAAGCAATGGTGGTAGTTCTAAGAATCCCTGGAAATTAAACC
Organism: Heteronotia binoei; assembly: GCF_032191835.1. Taxonomy (NCBI): domain Eukaryota; kingdom Metazoa; phylum Chordata; class Lepidosauria; order Squamata; family Gekkonidae; genus Heteronotia; species Heteronotia binoei. The sequence goes on along the minus strand of NC_083224.1, from coordinate 20,508,733 downwards.
CCTTTTCCTTCCACACTACAGACCTAATCACAACAGTAGCTTTACGCCGCAGCCATGCACTTTCTAAAAACCCTAAGAAATCCTGGTGACATGTGGGTTTGGACACTGTGTGACACAGAATGTTGGACTGGATGGGCCATTGGCCTGATCCAACATGGCTTCTCTTATGTTCTTATGTGACACAGAGTGTTGGACTGGATGGGCCACTGGCCTGATCCAACATGGCTTTTCTTATGTTATGTGACACAGAGTGTTGGACTGGATGGGCCATTGGCCTGATCCAACATGGCTTCTCTTATGTTCTTATGTCTGAGGCAGTGATGCTCTGTATTCTCGGTGGTTGGGGACCACAGTGAGAGGGCTTCTAGAGCTCTGCCCCTGTTGGTGAACCTCCTGATGGCACCTGAGTTTTGGCCACTGTGTGACACAGAGTGTTGGATTGGATGGGCCTTTGGCCTGATCCAACATGGCTTCTCATGTTCTTAAATTCTGTGGTAGATCTGTACTATTTCCAGCAATTCCTAGAGATGCCACTGTCACTTCTGGGTTTCCTTTGGAAGTGATGTCATCACGCTCGCAACATCTGTGCCTCCACCCTGTCCAAGCATATGCACACAGTCTACTGTCCTCAGCAGTACTGACAGTGGGGAGAACTTTGAAGTGAACATGCCTGCCTACAGGGGTCATTTTGCAGAAAAAGAGGTGCCGGAGCTCATTAGCACAATTCATTTGCATATGCCACACACCCCTGACATCACCAGAAGGTGGACGAAATTCATGGATAAAAAAGACTTCTGCGTAAGGCTTTTACTTCTGCTTAATTAGCAAGTGGAATACCCTGACCTAGAAATCCATCCCTTCATCTCAATGAAAACGATCAGGGGTCATTTCATAGAAAAAGAGGTGCCAGAGCTCATTAGCACAACTTATTTGCATAACTCATTTGCATCTGCCACACACCCCTGACATCACTAAAGGGGACTGAATTATATCAGTTCAGCATCTACCTTCAAATGCTTCAAATAAAACCTTACTCCCATCGTACTTTTTAAATGACTTTCTCCTATGCGGCCACAGTGGCGTGATAAAATTTCCATCTATCTGCTTTATATGTGTTGGCTATTTTCCCATTTTTTATGAGGAGAAAATATTAGAAAATTTTTCAGATTCTAGAGTTCAGCAAAATTCTCACAGGGAGATGGAGCCCAGAAGCAAGGGTTTTTTTTTGCGGGGGGGATACGACAGAGCACAATAAAATGTAGAGATTCTGGAGCTCTGCTCCTGTGAGCTCCTGCCCAAAATGAGGCCTGCCTGCCAGGCATATTTGCACTTCCTCTATTACATGCAAGCAGAGCAGCTGATTAGATGACTTTGACTTGACCACAGTACTGTGTTGATTAGCTTTGCACCTGTAAAGCAGGCAGGGCTTTTTTTGTAGAAAAAGCCCAGCAGGAACTCATTTACGTATTAGGCCACACCCCCTGATGCCACCATTAAGAACATAAGAACATAAGAGAAGCCATGTTGGATCAGGCCAACGGCCCATCAAGTCCAACACTCTGTGTCACACAGTGGCAAAAAATGTTATATACACACATACACTGTGGCTAATAGCCACTGATGGACCTGTGCTCCATACACTGTGGCTAATAGCCACTGATGGACCTGTGCTCCATATTTTTATCTAAACCCCTCTTGAAGGTGGCTATACTTGTGGCCGCCACCACCTCCTGTGGCAGTGAATTCCACATGTTAATCACCCTTTGGGTGAAGAAGTACTTCCTTTTATCCGTCTTAACCTGTCTGCTCAGCAATTTCATCGAATGCCCACGAGTTCTTGTATTGTGAGAAAGGGAGAAAAGTACTTCTTTCTCTACTTTCTCCATTCCATGCATTATCTTGTAAACCTCTATCATGTCACCCCGCAGTCGACGTTTCTCCAAGCTAAAGAGTCCCAAGCGTTTCAACCTTTCTTCATAGGGAAAGTGCTCCAGCCCTTTAATCATTCTAGTTGCCCTTCTCTGCACCTTCTCTAAAGCTATAATATCCTTTTTGAGGTGCGGCGACCAGAACTGCACACAGTACTCCAAATGAGACCGCACCATCGATTTATACAGGGGCATTATGATACTGGCTGATTTGTTTTCAATTCCCTTCCTAATAATTCCCAGCATGGCATTGGCCTTTTTTATTGCAAACGCACACTGTCTTGACACTTTCAGTGAGTTATCTATCATGACCCCAAGATCTCTCTCTTGATCAGTCTCTGCCAGTTCACACCCCATCAACTTGTATTTGTAGCTGGGATTCTTAGCCCCAATGTGCATTACTTTGCACTTGGCCACATTGAACCGCATCTGCCACGTTGACGCCCACTCACCCAGCCTCAACAGATCCCTTTGGAGTTCCTCACAATCCTCTCTGGTTCTCACCACCCTGAACAATTTAGTGTCATCCGCAAACTTGGCCACTTCACTGCTCACTCCGAACTCTAAATCATTTATGAACAAGTTAAAAAGCATGGGACCCAGTACCGAGCCCTGCGGCACCCCACTGCTTACCGTCCTCCACTGCGAAGACTGCCCTTTGTTTTGCACAGGGCCTTTTTTGTAGAGACAGCCCATCAGGAACTCATCTGCATATTAGGCCACACCCCCTGACATCACCAGTGTTCCGCACAGGGCTTTTCTGGTAGAAAAAGCACATCGGGAACTCATCTGCATATTAAGCCACACCCCCTGACATCACCAGTGTTCCACACAGGGCTTTTCTGGTGGAAAAAGCCCAACAGGAACTCATCTACATATTAGGCCACACCCCCTGACATCACCAGTGTTCTACACGGGGCTTTTCTGGTAGAAAAAGCCCATCAGGAGCTCATCTACATATTAGGCCACACTCCCTGACATCACCAGTGTTCCACACAGGGCTTTTCTGGTAGAAAAAGCCCATCAGGAACTCATTTGCATATTAGGCCACATTCCCTGACGTCACCATTGTTTCGCACAGGGCCTTTTTGTAGAGAGAGACCAGCAGGAACTCATTTGCATATTAGGTCACACCCTGTGGCATCACCATTGTTCCATGCAGGGTTTTTTTGAAGAGAAACCCAGCAGGAACTCCTTTACATATTTAGGGCACACCCCCTGATGTCACCATTGTCCCACTCAGGGCTGTTTTGTAGAAAAGCCCAGCAGGAACTCATTTGCATATTAGGCCACACTCCTGCCGCCAAGCCAGCTGGAACTGTGTTCCTGTGCGTTCCTTAGGGTGGCCAGACCGTCCCGGTCTCCCGGGAAAGTCCCGGTTCTGGCCCCCAATTCCTGGCTCCCAGGCTGGCTATACCGGGACCATTAGAGGTCCCGGTTTAGCCAGCCAGAGAGCCGGGGGCCGCGCGCGCGGGCGGGGAAGGCAGCGAGTGAGGGAGGGAGCGTCCCTGCGCGTGCGATCGTGCAGGGCGATCGTGGCGGGCTCTGTGCATGCGCGGGGACGCTCCCTCCCTCACTCGCCGCCTTCCCCGTGCGCACGCGGGGCCCGGCGGCGGTGGCGGAGGCCGGGGAAGCGGCGGAGAGGCCGTCGCTGGAGGGCCTCCAGCGACCAGCGACGGCCTCTCCGCCGCTTCCCCGGCCTCCGCGACCGCCGCAGGGCCCCACGCGCGGGCCTCCAGTGCAGGCGGAGGCCGGGGAGGGCGTCGGAGAGGCCGGCGCTGGTCGCTGGAGGGCCTCCAGCGACCAGCGCCGGCCTCTCCGACGCCTCCCCGGCCTCTCCGCCGCCGCCACCAGCCTCTTCGTCGCCGCTGCCGGCCTCTCCGCCGCCCTGGAAGCAGGTAAGCAGGGCAGGCAGGGAGGGAGGGGGCCGAAAGCGGAGGGGGGCGGCTGGCGGGAGGGGGCGGCCTTCCTTCCTTCCTTCCTTCCTTCCTTCCTTCCTTCCCTCCTTCCTTCCTTTCTTCCTTCCTTCCCTCCTTCCCTCCCTCCCTCCTCCCTTCCTTCCCTCCCTCCCTCCTTCCTTTCTTCCTTCCTTCCCTCCTTCCCTCCCTCCCTCCTCCCTTCCTTCCCTCCCTCCCTCCTTCCTTCCTTCCTTCTCTTCCTTCCCTCCCTCCTCCCTTCCTTCCCTCCCTCCCTCCTTCCTTCCTTCCTTCCTTTCTTCCTTCCTTCCTTCCTTCCCTCCTTCCTCCCTCCCTCCTCCCTTCCTTCCCTCCCTCCTCCCTCCTTCCTTCCTTCCTTCCTTTCTTCCTTCCCTCCTTCCCTCCCTTCCTTCCCTCCCTCCTCCTCCTCCCTCCCTCCTTCCTTCCTTTCTTCCTTCCTTCCCTCCTTCCCTCCCTCCATCCTCCCTTCCTTCCTTTCTTTCTTCCTTCCCTCCCTCCCTCCTCCCTTTCTCCTTCCCTCCCTCCCTCCCTCCTCCTTCCTTCCTTCCTTCCTTCCTTCCTTCCTTCCTTCCTTCCTTCCTTCCTTCCTTCCTTTCTTCCTTCCTTCCTTCCTTCCTTCCTTCCCTCCTCCCTCCCTCCCTCCCTCCCTCCCTC
>NC_083224.1:20444538-20504114 GCF_032191835.1 Heteronotia binoei | reverse complement strand
CTCATAGAATTGGACCCCCTGGTCCAATCGTTTTGAAATTTTGGGGATACTTTGGGGAGAGGCACTAGATACTATATTGAAAATTTGGTGCCTCTACCTCAAAAAACAGCTCCCCCAGAGCCCCCGAAACCTCAGATCAATTCCCCATTATACCCTATGAGAAGACGTTTCCCTCTCCACCCCCCTCCCCCCCCGCCCCCCCCTTTCTGGGAAATCTGATGCAGGAGACAGAACTCACTCACCTCCGGAGGTGCAAAGGCACATGGTCTTTTGGGGGCATGGCTGGGCTCCCCTCCCTTCACCGGCCAGCTGACTGGGGGCGGGAAGCAGCCTGAGGAAAACGGAAGAGCTCTGGCTGCTGCGATCGGGGCTGGGTGGGAAGGGCTGCCGTTCTCCCCCCTCCCCTCCCCCTGCTTTCCCTTTTATGGCCAGCGGGGGGAGGAGGCTCCAAATCGGGGAGTCTCCAGGCCTAGCGGGGGATTTGGGACCCCTATGGAGAATTGATCCGCGGGTATCTGGGGCTTGGGGGGGGGGCGCTGTTTTTTGGGGTAGAGGTACCAAATTTTTAGTATAGCATCCAGTGCCTCTCCCCAATATACCCCCAAGTTTCAAAAAGATTGAACTAGGGGGGTCTAATTCTATGAGCCCCAAAAGAAGGTGCCCCAATCCTTCATGATTTCCTATGGAAGGAAGGCATTGAAAAGGGTGTGCCGTCCCTTTAAATGTGATGGCCAGAACTCCCTTTGGAATTCAATTATGCTTGTCACAGCCTTGATCTTGGCTCCACCCCTAATGTCTCCTGGCTCCACCCCCAAAGTCCCCAGATATTTCTTGAATTGGACTTGGCAACCCTAGTCACTACACCACACTACCACGCCTCTGTTTTCAAGTCTCTGTCTCTGTCTCTCTCAAGATCAGGGATCGTTTCAGATGAATAGTGTTAAAAAGTGAGTTCGATGCATTGGAGTTCAACACAGAACAGGCTTTATTGCTTCTACATACTAAAGACAACATGGCGGGATTGGGACCCCGTTTATCTTCATGCAATAGAACACACACACACCTTGATTCCCATACCAATTCATGGCAGTCAAGTCTCGTGCCAAGACTGCTCATTGGTTGCTGTTCCGAGTTCAAATCTATCAGCGTCAACAGCGTTTCCTGCGGTAGCCCATGAAGCTACCAGGAAGCAGTAAATTCAGTACACAGCACCCCTTCCTCCATCCAAGTTCCAAAGTACCAACTACATAGTTCCTCCAGACACTCTGGTTGGCGACGCCCTCTTTGGGAGTGCTGGGGCTCTTCCATAGGAGGAGGCATTGCAGGAGCTGAGGTTGGTGTGGCCGCAACCACGCTTGGCTGTGGCGGGGAAACAGGAAGGCTCGGCTGTGGCGGGGAAACCTGTTTCTGTGCAATCATAAACCTCCAAAGGAAGTTTAGAATACTAGGGGGCCAAAGGTTAAAAACATCAATAGTTATAGACAAAAGTACACGTGTTTATTACAAAAACATTATAAAAACTCTGTAGAGGCCCAAATGAAGCCTCATAAGAACATAATAAGAACATAAGAGAAGCCATGTTGGATCAGGCCAATGGCCCATCCAGTCCAACACTCTGTGCACACTGTGGCCAAAAAACCCAAGTGCCATCAAGAGGTCCACCACTGGGGCTAGAAGCCCTTCCACTGTGCCCCCCCCCCCACAAGCACCAAGAATACAGAGCATCACTGCCCTGGGACAGAGAGTTCCAACAATACACTGTGGCTAGTAACCACTGATGGACCTCTGCTCCATATGCTTATCCAGTCCCCTCTAGAAGCTGTCTAAACTTGTAGCCGCCACCACCCCCCACCCCCGTGGCACTGAATTCCACAGGTTAATCACCCTTTGGATGAAGTACTTCCTTTTATCCGTTCTAACCCGACTGCTCAGCAATTTCATTGAATGTTCACGAGTTCTCGTATTTTGAGAAAGGGAGAAAAGTTCTTCTTTCTTTACCTTCTCTTGGAATAATCTTGCATAATCTTGGAATAACCGTGCATAATCTTGCATAATCTTGGAATAACCATGCACAGTCTTGGAAACCTCTATCATGTCACGGGGTGACATGATAGAGGTTTACAAGATTATGCATGGGATGGAGAAGGTAGAGAAAGAAGTACTTTTCTCCCTTTCTCACAATACAAGAACTCATGGGCATTCAATGAAATTGCTGAGCAGTCAGGTTGAAACGGATAGAAGGAAGTACATTCAATGAAATTGCTGAGCAATCAGGTTAGAACGGATAAGAGGGAGTACTTCTTAACCCAAAGGGTGATTAACATGTGGAATTCACTGCCGCAGTAGGTGGTGGCAGCTACAAGCATAGCCAGCTTTAAGAGGGGATTGGATAAAAATACGGAGCAGAGGTCAGTCAGTGACTATTAACCACAGTATGTGTGTGTGTGTGTGTGTGTGTGTATGAATGTATATATTGGCCACTGTGTGACACAGAGTGTTGGACTGGATGGGCCATTGGCCTGATCCAACATGCCTTCTCTTATGTTCTTATTATGTTCACCCCGCAGTCGACATTTCTCCAAGCTAAAGACCCCCAAGCGTTTTAACCTTTCTTCATAGGGAAAGTGTTCCAACCCTTTAATCATTCTAGTTGCCCTTTTCAGGACTTTTTCCAATGCCCATAAAATCATCAGCGATAAATGCGCATGAAAGATGCATATATGACCTGACGTGTTTCAGCCTGCAAAGGCCTTCTTCAGAGGTCAAATGAAACAAAGTCCCAGTTACACTTATAAATCAATAAACAATTAATATTGGACCCCAAATGGAATGTTCCAGTATGGAAATGAATGACACGGTTTTTGGAAGGCCACAAACGTATCGCCTTGTCAGCAGCAATTTCATATACAGCAAATGATAACATTGGCAAATATGCACCTTCCAGTTTAGGTCCTTAGAGTAAAATCCCCTTATCATGGCCAGTAACATCAGTATGCCTGTTTTCGTGCCAGTCGTATACAGGCAGCCTAAGAAAATGACACACAATGTATAAAAAGCACAGAACAGCGGGAAAGAACATAAGAGAAGCCATGTTGGTCAGGCCAATGGCCCATCCAGTCCAACACTGTGTCACATAAGAACATAAGAGAAGCCATGTTGGATCAGGCCAATGGCCCATCCAGTCCAGCACTCTGTGTCACATAAGAACATAAGAGAAGCCATGTTGGATCAGGCCAATGGCCCATCAGTCCATCACTCTGTGTCACATAAGAACATAAGAGAAGCCATGTTGGATCAGGCCAATGGCCCATCCAGTCCAACACTCTGTGTCACATAAGACATAAGAGAAGCCATGTTGGATCAGCCCAATTGGCCCATCCAGTCCAGCACTCTGTGTCACATAAGAACATAAGAGAAGCCATGTTGGATCAGGCCAATGGCCCCTCCAGTCCAACACTCTGTGTCACATAAGAACATAAGAGAAGCCATGTTGGATCAGCCCAATGGCCCATCCAGTCCAACACTGTGTCACATAAGAACATAAGAGAAGCCATGTTGGATCAGGCCAATGGCCCATCCAATCCAACACTCTGTGTCACATAAGAACATAAGAGAAGCCATGTTGGATCAGCCCAATGGCCCATCCAGTCCAGCACTCTGTGTCACATAAGAACATAAGAGAAGCCATGTTGGATCAGGCCAATGGCCCATCCAGTCCAACACTCTATGTCACATAAGAACATAAGAGAAGCCATGTTGGATCAGCCCAATGGCCCATCAGTCCAGCACTCTGTGTCACATAAGAACATAAGAGAAGCCATGTTGGATCAGGCCAATGGCCCATCCAGTCCAACACTCTGTGTCACATAAGAACATAAGAGAAGCCATGTTGGATCAGGCCAATGGCCCATCCAGTCCAACACTCTGTGTCACATAAGAACATAAGAGAAGCCATGTTGGATCAGGCCAATGGCCCATCCAGTCCAACACTCTGTGTCACATAAGAACATAAGAGAAGCCATGTTGGATCAGGCCAATGGCCCATGCAGTCCAACACTCTGTGTCACACAGTGGCCAAAAAACCACATGCCGTCAGGAGGTCCATCAGTGGGGCCAGGACACTAGAAGCCCTCCCACTGTGCCCCCCCACCCCAATCACCAAGAATACAGAGCATCACTGCCCCAGACAGAGAGTTCCAACAATACGCTGTGGCTAATGGCCACTGATGGACCTCTGCTCCATATATTTATCCAATCCCCTCTTAAAGCTAGCTATGCTTGTAGCTGCCACCCAGTCCTGTGGCAGTGAATTCCACATGTTAATCACCCTTTGGGTGAAGAAGTACTCCCTTTTATCTGTTCTAACCCGATTGCTCAGCAATTTCATTGAATGTCCACGAGTTCTCGTATTTTGAGAAAGGGAGAAAAGTACTTTTCTCTACCTTCTCTATCCCATGCATAATCTTGTATAAGAAACAAAGAATCAAAAAGATCAAGAGCACCGGTAATGATTTTCCGGCAAGCTACTGCCCCAGTCCCTGCGCTCGGCATTTCTTCGTCCCCCTCCCCCTTCCCAGCAGCATTTCCGGGAGCAGCTGGGACTTCCACTGCCCCCCTGCCCATTGATTCCTCATGTATGTGTAATGTATGCTAATGAATTCCTCACTTTGGGGGCAAACGGTTAAAACACATAAATAGAGCCTAACCCTGGGAGGAAATAAAGAAAGGCTGTGCATGTGACGAGCAGCAGAGGAGGGGAGGCAATGTCTCTCTTGGGCAAGGAGAAATGCCTTGTGACGGGATTGAAATTTAAAAATCAAAGATGACAATGAGGAGGTGGAGGAGGGGCATATGCGATTCATTTCTCCGCTGGACGGGGGGGGGGGGACACCCGCTAGCGGTGCCTCCTAGATGCGTGATTAAAGGCAACGATTTGCCCCAAGGGTAAAAAAAGGGAGTGGTTCATGTGAAGGAAGAAAGAAAACTAGGACAAAAGCCAGCATGGTCATCACGTTTTGGTTTTGGTTTTAGCAGGGATGCAAAGGAACACAGTTCCAGCTGGCTGGGAGTCAGGGGGTGTGGCCTAGAGAGTTCCTGCTGGGCTTTTTCTACCAGAAAACCCCTGTGTGAAACAATGGTGATGCCAGGGGGTGTGGCCTAATATGCAAATAACTTCCTGCTGGGCTGTTTCTACAAAAAAAAAAAAAAAGCCCTGATGCTCATCAATTTTTACTGCTGCAACCAAGAAAACTGAGTACTACCACAGGGCTTTTTTGTAGGAAAAGCCCAGCAGGAACTCATTTTCATATTAGACCACACCCCCTGATGTCACCATTGTTTCAGACAGGGCTTTTTGTGGGGAAAGCCCAGCAGGATCTCATTTGCATATTAGACAACACACACCCTGACTCCAAGCCAGCTGGAACTGCGTTCCTGTGCATTCCTGCTCAAAAAAAAAGCCCTGAGTACTACCATGTACTCTAGGTGGGGCTTTCCTTGAAGACCACCTGGAATAGGAACAAGATGTATTCCCTTGTTTGTTGATCAGGGGAAGTTGCTATGATGAATCAACACCAGTGCTGAAACGCTGCAATACTTGCCTATTTGAATTCCAGGTTCAAAGCAAATTATGAGGTATCTTGGGGTATCCTTGAAGCCCTTCAGGACAAAGTCTGGAGTATTTGAAGCCCTTCAAGGCAAAGTGTGGGATATCATGGGGTATCTTTCAAGCTCTTTCCAACCTCTGCCCCTGATCTCTGAAGGATCACCTCTGCTGGTATGAGCTCATGTGCTCTCTTCGATCTGCTCAATGGAGCTTGTTTTCTGGGGCATCCAATGGCCTCAGTAGCTTTCTTTGAGATTTGCTTTTGCCTTTTGTATATATCTATTTACACATGCATTGTTTACCTTTTCATCATTGCCCGAGGAGACGTGGGGGTGGAAAGCACCGTCAGCCCGCAGCCAACGTATGGTGGCCCCATAGGACTTTCAAGGCAAGAGATGAACAAAGGTGGGCTGTCATTGCCTTCCTCTGCATAGCAATATTTGGTCTTCCTTGGTGGGCTCCCATCCAAGTCCTAACCAGGGCTGACCATGCTTAGCTTACAAGATCTGAAGGGACTGGACTAGCCTGGGCCACCCGGGACAGGACCAAGGCAGCTTGTATGTGTGTGCCATCAAGTCTCCCACGGGCCAGACACTTGACACCCCTGTTCTAAAGAGTTCTCATTACTTCTGCCTCCCCATGCCCTCCCCAGTGTGCCTACACCTTTACAAAAGAAGCAACACAGTCTATAGCAGAAAAGAACAACAACTGTGTGCAAAACACAATATATATATATATATATATATATATATATATATATATATATATATATATATATATATATATATATATATATATATATTCTTATTTGTCTATGTTTGTTTCCAACAATACCAAATACACAGTATACCAAAATATTTCACAAAAGGAAAGGATCCACAATATTTCAATGTCCAGAGAATACCAGGTCCTTCTCACTTCTTGTTCAATCCTGTGTGGTATCCAAATTCCTTACAAATCCTGGCTCCAAAGATGATGTTCCTTTTATGCGCCAAAAAACATCTAGAAAGCTACCGTTGGCCACTCCTGTAGGGTTAAGCGCATGCAAGAAGCGAGGTCGTAGTGATCATAGCTCTTTTATTAAGTACAGCCTGGCAAGCGCTAAACTCAAGAGACTGGAGAACTGGGCCTACGAGGCCAACAAGATACACTTCAGGGTTCCTGCGGAAGCACGCCATTGGATCATTCAAACCAGCCGGGGGCCCACGATTGGAGGAGGGCAGCAGGAATGTGGCTCCTGCTACCCATTGTTTCCAAGTCCCCACGCTCAGTCCTACAGGCTCCAATGAGCCAGGCAGGAACACCATTAAATACACACACTGCAGTTTACATACACCAGGGGTGGCCAACAGTAGCTCTCCAGATATTTTTTTTTGCCTCCAACTCCCATCAGCCCCAGCCATTGGCCATGCTGGCTGGGGCTGATGGAAGTTGTAGGCAAAAAAAACATCTGGAGAGTTACCGTTGGCCGCCCCTGACATACACAACAACTTTGGAAACAAGATCTGATCATTCCACATTCAGAGGCTCTAAACCTCCAAACCCCAGTGCCAGGAGGCAATATTAGGGGAAAGCTTTGGTCTCTATGCCGTTGTTGGCTGTCTAGAGGAATTTCTAAGCATGGAGCCCTTTCCTACACAGAGAGAGAGAGACCAGGAGATGGTCTCCTTTTAGTAAAAAATAATAAAGGGAGGTAAAGGTAGTCCCCTGTGCAAGCGCCAGTTGTTTCCGACTCTGGGGTAACGTTGCTTTCACGACATTTTCACGGCAGACTTTTTTACAGGGTGGTTTGCCATTGCCTTCCCCAGTCCTCTACACTTTCTCCCCAGCAGTAAAGTAATCTATCTTTCTTTGCTTCTGGGCTGGTTGTAAATTTGAGTCTTCAAACTCCCGAGGCCGTTTGGTTACTCCCATAATTATAGCCATAGAAAAAGCACTTCGTTAAACACTTTAAGTCAAACACTAAGTCAGGGAGTAGGACAACTGGCCCAGGAACTAAAAGCCCGTTATCAGTAGGAAAAAAAGAATATATAGATAGAGCCAATAAAAACTTGCAATATCCAGAGAGGTACGCTCAGCTTGCTGCCGCCACCGCCATCTTCCTCAACTAGCTGCAGGTTTTCTCAGTCAGTCATCAAACTGGGCACTCATTTTACCGACCTCGGAAGGATGGAAGGCTGAGTCAACCTGGAGCCGGCTACCTGAGTCCAGCTTCCGCCGGGGTCGAACTCAGGTCGTGAGCAGAGCTTAGGACTGCAGTACTGCAACTTTACCACTCTGCGCCATGGGGCTCTAATAAAGGGGGGGGGGTGCCACAAAGGCATGGCACCTAGGCACGTTGCCGCAACTCTAGGGGCCTAGCTCTCGGTGTCAGTCCTTTCCCTCCCATTGGCAGGGTTTCTTTCAAACAAAAGACCTGCAGGCATTTGGAGAAGGAGCAAAGGAAGCCCACTGTTGTCTTTGCTAGTCATAAAGCAACAGCGAAGGAGCCCCTTTACCCCAGCTGTGGTTGCGCTCCGTGGCTGGTACATCATAATGACATGAAAATGAGACTGAGTGACACTGTTATTAACCTTTGTTACCTCAATAAATCACAGCAAACAGCAGCAATTACTCTGGTTTTCTGACAAATACTACTTACGCAGCAAATCTCCCCCCCCCCCTTGTTCACTGCGTGCGAAAGTCTCTCTCTTTAACAACTGGAAGCAGAGCCATGCAGCTGCGCATATCAATGTCTCGAAAGCGACTGCAATAATTGAGTGCTCTTTCATAATAGCCTATAACCGACTTTGCGTGGCTCTTCTCTGCGCACAGTTGAGGGCGGGGGGAGGGGGAGGGATGGGAAGTGGTGATGGAAAGGCTGAGCGGAGGGAATTCAGAGCCCATGCTCTTTGTCACGGGCATGGTACGCATCGGTGCTCGGCGAATGGGAAAGAGTCACCGCGCGGTAGCAGAATCCGTGCTTTGCACGCGGGTCATGCCAGGTTCGGGATATCTGGGTTTCATTCCATTTTGGGAAGTTCAGCAAGGTTAGGCCCTGGTTCGTACTTGTGTGGGAGACCACCTAGGAATGCCAGCCTGCAGGGGAGATCAGGGGACCCCCCCCCCAGAATTACAGCTCCTCTCCAGAATACAGAGTTTCAATTTCCCCTTGAGAAAAGGGGTGCTCGGGAGGGTGGGCTGCCCGGTCCTCCCCAGGTGCCGTCTTCAAATCTCAAGGGATTTCCCAGCCTGCATTTGGCAACCCTTCACCCCCATCCCCCACTGGCGGCCGGAGACACCTGGAAAACATAGAAGACCCTGAGAAAGTTCAGGGCTGGCATGCAGAGGCAGGCAATGGCATAGAACACGGACTGGTCCGCGGCCTGTTAGCAACCGGACCATGGAGCCAGACAGAGGAGCTGTACTGCCTCTTTTGCCCGCCCAGGACCTGGGTGGATGGAAAAGATAGTGTGGCTTCGCTCCGATGCTGCCGCCACACCACCTCTTTCATCCGCCTGAGAGCCAGTTTGGTGTAGTGGTTAAGTGTGCGGACTCTTATCTAGGAGAACTGGGTTTGATTCCCCACTCCTCCACTTGCACCTGCTGGAAGGGCCTTGGGCTCTCGTAGGAGCTCTTCTTGAAAGGGCAGCTGCTGTGAGAGCCCTCTCAGCCCCACCTACCTCACAGGGTGTCTGTTGCGTGTGGGGGGGAAGATAAAAGAGCCCTCTCAGCCCCACCTATCTCACAGGGTGTCTGTTGTGTGTGTGGGGGAGATAAAAGAGCCCTTTCAGCCCCACCTACCTCACAGGGTGTCTGTTGCGTGTGGGGGGAGGAAGATAAAAGAACCCTTTCAGCCCCACCTACCTCACAGGGTGTCTGTTGTGTGTGGGGGGAGATAAAAGAGCCCTCTCAGCCCCACCTACCTCACAGGGTGTCTGTTGTGTGTGGAGGGGAAGATAAAAGAACCCTTTCAGCCCCACCTACCTCACAGGGTGTCTGTTGTGTGTGGGATGGGGACGATAAAAGAGCCCTCTCCGCCCCACCTACCTCACAGGGTGTCTGTTGTGTGTGGGGGGGAAGATAAAAGAGCCCTCTCAGCCCCACCTATCTCACAGAGTGTATGTTGTGTGGGGGGGGGAAATAAAAGAGCCCTCTCAGCCTCACCTACCTCACAGGGTGTCTGTTGTGTGTGGGGGGGATAAAAGAGCCCTCTCAGCCCCACCTACCTCACAGGGTGTCTGTTGTGTGTGGGGGGGAAGATAAAAGAGATTGTGACCGCTCTGGGACTCTGAGATTCAGAGTATAGGGGAAAGGAAAGGTCCCCTGCGCAAGCACCAGTCGTTTACTACTCTGGGGTAATGTTGCTTTCACGGCAGACTTTTTACGGGATGGCTTGCCATTGCCTTCCCCAGTCATCTATAGGGCGGGATATAAATCCAATATCATCATCATTTTCTTCTTCTTCTTCCATTCGCCTGAGTCCTGGGCAGGCAGATTGGCCCCTTCTGCCACCTGACCTCCTAGCGGGGAGGTGGCAGAAGCAGCTCCAGTCTTCCCCTCCATTTAAACCTCCTCGTGGGGGTCAGGGACAGGGCACAGGTGGGGAGGCAGCCTGGGGTGGCAAAAACCCCAGTGCCACCCCCCCCCCAGCCCACACTGGTCTGGGGGAAAATGGCCTTCCATGAAACTAGTCCCTGGCGCCAAAAAGGCTGGGAGCCACTGGCATAGAATACCTCTTGCCTTGAGAACCCCAGGGCTTTTTAAAAGCAGGAGCACACAAGAACACAGTCTCAGTCTGGTTTGGTGCCAGGGGGTGTGGCCTAATATGCAAATTAGTTCCTGCAGGGCTTTTCCTACCAAAAAAAAGCCTATGGGATTGCCATAAATTGGCTGTGACTTGACATCCCTTTCTGACCCCACCAGTCTCCAGCATCTCCTGCTAGAGATACTGATGCATGAGCACCCATCAGTTGGGCTCAACCCTGTTTGCCAGTTCTCAGCCGCCCTGAGTCTGCTTCGGCGGGGAGGGCGGGATGTAAATCACATAAAGTATAAGTTGCAAACAGGGAACCAATTTTTCAGCAGACCGCTCATTGGTTCGTTGAACCATTCGTGGCTGTTCAGGAGGTTGCTTCTATGCAGGGCTTCTTTTGCAGCAGGAGCTCCTTTGCATATTAGGCCATGCACCCCTGATGTAGCCAATTCTCCAAGAGCTTACAGGGATCTTAGAAGAAGAAGAAGAAGATGATGATGATGATATTGGATTTATATCCCGCCTTCACTCTGAATCTCAGAGTCTCAGAACGGCTCACAATCTCCTTTATCCTGAGAGCCAGTTTGGTGTAGTGGTTAAGTGTGCAGAGTCTTATCTGGGAGAACCAGGTTTGATTCCCCACTCCTCCACTTGCAGCTGCTGGAATGGCCTTGGGTCAGCCATAGCTCTGGCAGAGGTTGTCCTTGAAAGGGCAGCTGCTGTAAGAGCTCTCTCAGCCCCACCTACCTCACAGGGTGTCTGTTGTGGGGGGGGGAGGTAAAGGAGATTTTGGGGGGACTTCCTAATAGCCTCAAGAAGGCCCATTCTGGCATGTGGGGGCCAGCATAGAGTATGGCTACCAAGTTTTAGGTGGAGGAGTCTGGAGATCGCCTGGAAGCACAACTGGTCTTTGGATCTAGAAATCAGTTCTCCTGGAGAAAATGGCTGCTTTGGAGGGTGGATTCTGTGGCATTGAACTTACTAAAGTCCTTCTCCTCTCCAAGCCCTGCCCACCCAGGTTCCATCTCCAAAATATCCAGGAATTTCCCAACTCGGAGCTGGCAATTCCACCTCAGAGAATGCACATGAATAGGGATCCTAGAGCCCCCTCTCTTTTGTAATAATTCAACTGTACGGTGTCGATAGAAGAAGAAGAAGACTACTGCAGATTTATACCCCACCCTTCTCTCGGAATCAGAGACTCAGAGTGACTTACAATCTCCTATATCTTCTCCCCCCCACAACAGACACCCTGTGAGGTGGGTTGGGCTGAGAGGGCTTTCACAGCAGCTCCCCTTTCAAGGACAACTCCTGCGAGAGCTATAGCTAACCCAAGGCCATTCCAGAAGCCATTCCAAACCCGGTTCTCCCAGATAAGAATCCGCACACTTAACCACTACACCAAACCGGCTCTCACCAAATCTCAAGGCAAATTCCCAAATTCCCCAGCACCTACCCCCTAAAATCTCCAAGAATCCCCTGACCCAGAGGTGGCAACCCTAAAAGTGAGGGGAAACGGCATTCTGCCCGTGCTCAGAAACATACTGGCAATCCACAGTAAAGCCTTTGCGGGTGTGGGGGGGGGGGGAATATAGTCCGGAAGCAAACCCTGAGCCAGAACTCTCTTGTCCTTCCCTAATGAGGCGAGCAGTTGAAGAGGTCATTGTTCGGGAATGTGAAACCACTTCAACGCCTCTCGCCAACGAGGGCTTATTTGTTTCTAAATGAAGTCACTGCTTGTGCCAGACCGTCGTGTTAATCGATGGATCTGGAGAACTTGCTTTTGTCGCCGAGTCTGCTTGAATCTAATTTCGAGAAGAAAAAGCTTTGTCAGAGTCCCCTGCCTGTGACTGATGTGTTCCGAGTTGACTTTGATACTCCCAATCTTATTAAGAACCTATTACACAACCAACGGGACCTTCAGAGTATGTAAGGTTAGGGGAGAGCTAAAGTTTTATTGCTGACAGAGAGGGGGATGTGCAAAGGACAGAGAGAGAAACAGAGAGAGGAGAATCGAATGGACATCAATCAGCTAGATGGTCAGTAGAAAGAGTCCAAAATGCCTCCAAGAGTTATTCATTTTGTTGTCTCCCTTGGAAGAAGAAGATACAGATCCCAATACGATTGCCTCACTAGCTATACACATACACACATATATTGGCCACTGTGTGACACAGAGTGTTGGACTGGATGGGCCATTGGCCTGATCCAACATGGCTTCTCATGTTCTTGGGAAATTCCTGGATTTTTTTTTGGGGGGGGAGCCTTGGGAGGGGAAGGCTTCGGCGGGGGGATCACAGCAAGTTATTGTTGTTCAGTTGCACAGTCGAGTCTGGCTCTTTGCGACCCCATGGACCAAGTCACACCAGGCCCTCCTGTCTTCCACCATCCTCCGAAGTCTTCTCAAATTCATGTAAGTTACATCAGTAACACTGTCCAGCCATCTCATCTTTTGCCATCCCCTTCTTCTTTTGCCTCCTGTCTTTCCCAGCATCAGGGTCTTCTCCAGGGAGTGCTCTCTTCTCATTGGGTATTGGAGCTTCAGCTCCAGCATCTGACCTTCCAGGGAACACTCAGGGTTGATTTCCCTCAGGACTGACTGGTTTGATCTTCTTGCAGTCCAAGGGGCTCTCAAGAGTCTTCTCCAGCACCACAATTTGAAAGCATCTGTTCTTCTGTGCTCAGCCTTCCTTATGGTCCAACTTTGTAACTATACATTACCACTGGAAGTACCATCACTTTGACTATAGCGACTTTGGAGCAAGTAGAAAACCCTAAAGTCCTGGGCCTCCACTGAAGCTGATGGGCAGGAGGTTCAAGACAGACAAAAGGAAATACTACTTTTTCACGGACAGCGATTAAAATGTGGAATTTACTGTCAGAGTATGTAGTGATGGCCACAGGAATAAATAGTTTTAGAGGGGGACTAGACTGCCAGATTCATGGAGGGTAAGTCTATCAATGGCTACTAGCCGCAGGGACTGAGAGGAATCTCCATGTTCAGAGGCAGTGATTTTCTGAATCCCAGAGGCAGGAGGCAACATCAGGGGAAAGCCTCAACCACTATGCCCTGTTGTTGACCCTTCGGAAGAACTGGTTGTCCACTCTGTGAGACAGGATGCTGGACTAGACGGACCACTAGAGGAACTGGTCACACTGTGTGAGATAGGATGCTGGACTAGATGGACCACTGGTCTGACTCAGCAGGGCTCTTCTGATGTTCTTATGAAGGCCTCAGCCTCTATGCCCTGTTGTTGTCCCTCCAGAGGAACTGGTTGGCCACTGTGTGAGACAGGATGCTGGACTAGATGGACCACTGGTCTGACTCAGCAGGGCTCTTCTGATGTTCTTATGAAGGCCTCAGCCTCTCTGCCCTGTTGTTGGCCCTCTAGAGGAACTGGTTGGCCACTGTGTGAGACAGGATGCTGGACTAGATGGACCACTGGTCTGACTCAGCAGGGCTCTTCTGATGTTCTTATGAAGGCCTCAGCCTCTCTGCCCTGTTGTCGGCCCTCTAGAGGAACTGGTTGGCCACTGTGTGAGACAGGATGCTGGACTAGATGGACCACTGGTCTGACTCAGCAGGGCTCTTCTGATGTTCGTATGAAGGCCTCAACTTCTCTGCCCTGTTGTTGGCCCTCTAGAGGAACTGGTTGGTCACTGTGTGAGACAGAATGCCGGACTAGATGGACCACTGGTCTGATCCAGCAGGGCTTTTTCTTATGAAGGTTTTAGCCTCTCTGCCCTGTTGTTGGCCCTCCAGAGGAACTGGTTGGTCACTCTGTGAGATGGAATGCTGGACCAGATGGACTATTGGTCTGATTCAGAAGGGCTGTGCTTACTTTCTTATTCCTGTTATCTTGCTGTGCTTATCTTGGGGGTAAGGATTTGTCTAACAGCTGGTTCATTTTGATTTCTTATTTCAGTTATGCACATGCAGCTGCTGATGTGATCTTAGGTCAGTCACAAGTTCTCTCAGAGCTGTTCTGCTCAAGAGCCGTTCTGGGAGAGCTCTCTCAACCCCACCTACCTCCTGGGCAGTGTTCCCTCTAAGCCGAGTTAGTGTGAGCTAGCTCACAGCTTTTTAGCCCCTTGCTTACAATTTTTTTTGTCTTAGCTCAGGAAAAAAATGGCCCCAGACCAAACTAATTTATGCAATAGCGCATAACTTTCATGCCAGTAGCTCAGCAAGTAGAATTTTCACTCACAAGACTCCACAGCTTAGAGGGAGTATTGCTCACAGGGTGTCTGATGTGGGGAGGTGAAGGGAAAGGAGATTGTAAGCTGCTCTGAGGCTCCTTCAGGTAGTGAGGGGCAGAGTATAAATCTTCTTCTTCTGCTGTTGTCTCCTAGCTGAGTGTACATTATGGGAGTGTACAGGGATCATTTTGTAGCAAAATAGGTTGTGGAGCCTATTAGCATATCTCATTAGCATATTTCACCACCACCCCATCAGCCAAAAGCAAACCAATGCAAGAAAGGACAGCCCCGGGCAAGCAAGGCCTGCTTGGGCTGACTAGAGATCAAGCCAGCCCAAGCAGGCCTCTCTCACCTTGGCCACCTCTCCCCCACAGTCAAAAGGCCAGCAAGCCACCCGCCACCCCAGATCACATAAGAAGTGGGGAAAGGGTTGTGCGGGCTTCTCCAGGGGTTAATGAGAGCTGCTGGGGGTATGGGAAAGCTCCTGGTGGCTGGCTGGCTGCTCTCCTAATTCAGGGATTGTTATGCAGCTGCACCTACTATTCAATGGACAAGGTAGGTGGGACAAGGAGCTGCACTCCTGTGAGGTCCTGCTAAATTCAAGACCTGGGCGTGTACAACACACACTAGTCTCGGCTTGACTTCGCGAACGAAGATTTAAGAAAGGTGCAGTAGTCCACGTCTGCTGCAGGCTCGCTGGTGGCTGACAAGACTAGGGTTGCCAATCCCCAGGTGGGGGCAGGGGATCCCCCGGTTTGGAGGCCCTCCCCCAGCTTCAGGGTCGTCATAAAGCGGGGGGAGGGGAGGGAAATGTCTGCTGGGAACTCTATTATTCCCTATGGAGATTTATTCCCATAGAAAATAATGGAAAATTGATCTGTGGGTATCTGGGGGGGGGGCTGTTTTTTGAGGTAGAGGCACCAAATTTTCAGTGTAGCATCTAGTGTCTCTCCCCAAAGTACCCCCCAAGTTTCAAAAAGGTTGGATCAGGGGGTCCAATTCTATGAGCCCCAAAAGAAGGTGCCCCTATTCTTCATTATTTCCTATGGAAGGAAGGCATTGAAAAGGTGTGCCGTCCCTTTAAATGTGATGGCCAGAACTCCCTTTGGAGTTCAATGATGCTTGTCACAGCCTTGATCTTGGCTCCACCCCTAATGTCTCCTGGCTCCACCCCCAAAGTCCCCAGATATTTCTTAAATTGGACTTGGCAACCCTAGACAAGACCAATGTGGGACAGGCAGGTCCGGCCACAGTGGCTGCAGGGAAAAGTCTGATTTGGGGTTGGTGCTGTAGCAGTACGATTCTTCCTCGATCTCCTTTTGTCCTCAAGACCAGCTATGCGTGCGTTCTCAAAGGAAGAGACAGCCTGGTGGACGGTGTGCCTCCATGCTTTGCGATCTGAGGCTAGGTCGGACCACTGGTGATGGTTAATGCAACAGGTACCAAGGGATTTCTTCAAGGAGTCGACACACTAGTAAAACACACACTAAAAATGCATTATGGTTCTCAGCAGGAGCTCCTTTGCATATTAGGCCACACACCCCTGATGTAGCCAATCCTCCAAGAGCTAACAGGGCTCTTCTTACAGGGCCTACTGTAAGCTCCAACAGGATTGGCTACATCGGAGGGGGGGGGGGGGCTAATAGGCAAAAAAGTTCCTGCTACAAAAAAAGCCCTGGTTCTACTGGACTCTTGCTCTTTTCTGCAGAAAAGTGCGTATTTGTGGACAAATATTGGTGCGACTCACTTTAGAGGAGGGTTTCCAGCTCTAGACTGGCAAAGACCTAGAGATTTGGGGGTTGGCGTCAGGGGAGGGCAGGATTTGGAGAGGGGGGGAGGGACTTCAGCAAGATATAATGCCATAGTGCCCATCCTCCAAAGCAGCCATTTTCTTCAGGGGAGCTGATCTAGCGCATCTGGAGATCAACGATAACAGCAGGAGATCTCCAGGTGCTACCTGGAAGTTGGCAACCCTGTTTGGGGAACATATTGTTCTCAAGTGGCTTCCATAGGAGGTCTCTCCTTTACAGAGAGCCAGTTTGGTGTAGTGGTTAAGTGCACGCACTCTTATCTGGGGGAACCAGCTTTGATTCCCCGCTCCTCCACTTACAACTGCTGGAATGGCCTTGGGTCAGTCATAGCTTTCACACGAGTTGTCCTTGAAAGGGCAGCTGCTGTTAAGAGCTCTCTCAGCCCCACCTACCTCACAGGCAATGTTCCCTCTAAGCTGCAGAGTCTTGTGAGTGAAAATTCTACTTTGTGAGCTACTGGTATTAAAAATGTGAGCTACTGACATTAAAGTTGTGAGCTACTGCATAAATTATTGTGCTCTGGGGGCATTTTTCCGGAGCTAAGACAAAAATATGTGAGCTGGAAGCTAAAAATATGTGAGCTAGCTCACGCTAACTCAGCTTAGAGGGAACACTGCTCACAGGGTATCTGTTGTGAGGAGGGAAGGAAGAGGAGATTGTGACCGCACTGAGACTCTGAAATTCAGAGTATAGGGCAGGATATAAATCCAATTTCTTCTTCTTCTTCTTCTTCATCTTAGCATGGTGTTGCAAATGGCTTTTCTGGGCTAAGTTCCACCTCCCCCCCCAAAAAAAATCTACTAGCCAATCCAATGTGAATGCTGCTTAGTTCTGTCAAATGGAGGGGGAAGAGAGAGCCTTGCTGTCAATTACAAGAGGGACAGCTGGCGTCTCTTCTCTCACTGTCAGAATGTGGACATATTGTATGTCAAGGGGGAAGTAACAAATGCATTGGGACAGCGTCACCATCTGTCACCGAGGAGACACAGCGGGAACAAAGGGCCAAGCTTTCCTTCAGAGAAAAAGCCCAATCCCGAAGCCAGCTGCCCTTATCCTCCCCTTTCCAAACACCTTTGTGGTCACAGGGGCGTCCCAGAGGTGGATTCAAGGCCAAGGGATCGCCCCGAGGTGTGGTTTGCTCGCCTCAGCCAAGACTAGGCCAGAAAGGGCCTGTCCAAAGATGGATTTGGGTCAGTTCTCCTCTGCCCTCTCCCGAGTTCTGCTCAAGGCAATTTACAGTTAAAGTCATGGAATGATACAAAAACAAGCCACGGGATGTAATCAGGGTGGAAACTGTCCGTAAAACAAAAGCAGGCCATTTAAAAAGCAGGGAAGAACAACAGTTCTAAATTAGAAACCCGGGTGAACAGATGTGTTTTGGTCTGTCGTCTAAAGGAAAGGGAAGTCGGTGCTGGTGCTGCTGGCAGAGTCCAATTAACTTTTAGGCCAAGTAGGCCCTGGCTTATGGGCCCTCATGCCTTTAGGGACCCCGGCCCAGCTTCCTCCTCTAGTTTCCCCCCTACTTGCAGCCCTCGCAGCCTGCACATACAGCCAGCAACTGAGCCACTCTTTGCCCGACTTGCCTGGTGTGGCTACTGCTGGCATCGTTGCCGAGTTTGCCTCTCTCTGCCTCTCCCCCAGAGCTTTGTCAAAGGCGCTTTTAAGAAGGTGCCTGTAGGCTGTAGCAGGGGCCATGGGCAGCGGGGGCAGGGGCTCGGACTCTGAGGTAATTTGTGAGTAGGGCCCTGAGATTTTGACTGCCTAGGGGCCTCCACAGGGTTTAATCTGGCACTGGCTTCTGGGGGTCCCTCAAGAACACAGAGCTGCCAGCTCTGGCTTGGGACATCTTGGGGGTGGAGCCTGCATAGGATGGGGTTGGGGGAGGGGAGGGACTAAAGTGGAGTATGCCAGCACAAAGTCCACCTTCTGAAGTGGCCATTTTCTCAAGGAGGACTGATCTCTTGCCACCTGGGAGATCAGATGTAATCCCGGGAGACCTCCAATCACCACCACCCGGTAGGGTTGCCAAGTCCCCATGGGCTGCCGGTGGGGGGGGGGGGGGTTCTGTGCATGTGTGGTAGTGTGTAGTGCAATGACGGGGAGGGACGGTAGCTCAGTGGTAGAACATCTGCCTGGTAAGCAGAAGGTCCCAGGTTCAATCCCCAGCATCTCCAAAAAAGGGTCCAGGCAAATAGGTGTGAAAAACCTCAGCTTGAGACCCTGGAGAGCCGCTGCCAGTCTGAGTAGACAACACTGACTGTGATGGACCAAGGGTCTGATTCAGTATAAGGCAGCTTCATATGTTCATATGACATCACCTGGAAGTGATGTATCACACCAGGCACAACACGCAGGGATGCGCTACAAATTTGGGTGAAACTCTATGGTTTCGTGCCAGGTCGCTGTAGTAATTTGGGGGGAAACTCTATGACACCATAGAGTTTCCCCCCAAATTGTCAGAGCATCCCTGTACAAAACCATAGAGTTTCCCCTGAATTCCTAGAGCATCCTCACGTGACATGCCCAGTGCAATACATCACTTCTTGGTGACATCATCATACGGCACACCGCCGCACCCAACGGGGCTCTTTGGGAATGGGGATTCCCTCAGTGGCCTGCTCCGTGCCAGTGGGTTGGAGGCCTCAAAACTGGGGGAAACCCCACCCCTGGAGGGAGCTTGAGAAGCCTACCACCCGGAGATTGGAAACCATAACAGCCGGGTGTTCCGTTATTTACTTACTTAATACCAGGGCTTTTTTTGTAGCTGGAACTCCTTTGCATATTAGGCCACAACCCATCGATGCAGCCAATCCTCCTGGAGCTTACAGTAGGCCCTGTAAGAAGAGCCCTGTAAGCTCTTTGAGGATTGGCTACCTAAGAGGGGTGTGGCCTAATATGCAAAAGCATTCCTGCTACAAAAAAAGCCCTGTGCATATCCATGTGAATGTATATTTGGAATACTGGGAATAATTTTTGTGGACAGTCGATGTGTAAAAATGTAACCAATGTACTAGCCCGTATATATATTAATATATATATTAAAAACCTCCCATTGTGAATTTCCAAATTCAGCGAGAAATGTGTTTGCCCCCCCACCACCACACACACACAGCATTTACATATGGAATTACTACAGTAAGCAACTCTGGATTGTGGCCAAAGAGCCATATTTTAATATCTGTTCATCTTCTCAGCTAAGAGGGGACAAAGACCCGCACAGGAAAAAAAAAAACTGTTAGGGTGCAGAAAGTAAAAGAAAGGTATAGATACAAACCGAATAACCAACAAAAAAATATATAGCTGGTTGAATTCTGAAACAGACGAATAGGTTTTTGGTCCAGAAATAAATGTATAGAGGCTTGGCTTGTATTTATTCCAAGGGAAATTATCAGGAGAGATTGGGGGTGGGGTTGGGGGAAGTGCATTGTTTGCAAACGCTGGAATCCACTGTGAATCCCATTGACCTTGTGAACTCTTTCTCTCTCCTGCCTCCTATCTTGGTTATTTTGCCAAACTGCCTACCCCCTCTCCACCCCACTGTTCTCCCTGTGCATTTTATTAAGGGTGTGATTTTTCACATCCTCCTTTTTCATCCTTCAGATGAACTTCAGACTGCATCAGCCAGTGAATCAACACACATGGGTGCCTCGCGCTTGCTCTCTGCAAAAACACTCCCCCCCCCCAATAAAACCAACTGGAGCATAAAATGGTACACCATGACCACGCTGCGGTAAGGACCAAACTGAATGTGGACTACTCCATTTTGGATGTCTATCTCTTTACGATTTACGGTTCCCCTAAGATCAAGCGGCTTTCAGTTGTTGTTGTTTTCCCCCCTGACTTCGTACTGCATATTGTTTTAGAACAAACTCAGTAATATTCATTCCTTTGTTAAAAA
Source organism: Heteronotia binoei (assembly GCF_032191835.1). NCBI lineage: Eukaryota > Metazoa > Chordata > Lepidosauria > Squamata > Gekkonidae > Heteronotia > Heteronotia binoei. The sequence continues at coordinate 20,483,865 of NC_083224.1, read as the reverse complement.
GGACCGATTGTGCAATCACAGCATTGTGAGTCTACCACCACATAACTTGTGTGCAGGGGTCATTTTGTAGAAAAAGAGGAGCCGGAGCTCATTAGCACAACTCACTTGTGTAACTCATTCACATACGCCACACACCTCTGACATCACCGGAAGGGGTACTAAATTCTATCAGCTCGGCATCTACCTTAAAATGCCTCATGAATGATTGTTGTCAGAATAAAACCTTACTGCCATCATACTTTTTAAATCATTTTCTCCTGTGTGGCCACAGTGGCTTAATGAAGATTTCCATCTCTCTGCTTTATATGTTTTGGTTCTTTCCCTATTTTTTTTTTTTGTGGAAGGAAAATGTTAAAAAGTTTGTCAGATCTTAGAGTTCAGCAAAATTCTCACAGGGGGGGTTGAACAATGGAGCCCAGAAGCAAGTATTTTGGGGGGGGGGGGGGCAGGAAAGAGCACGATAAAATGTAGAGGTTCCAGAGCTCATCTCCTGTGAGATCCTGCCCAAAATTTGGCCTGCTTGTGTTGCTAACTTGCAGGAGAGACCAGTATACAGGAATTACAGTTGATCTACAGTAGATCTATAGTAGAACTTCAGATGACAGAGATCAGTTCCCCTGAAGAAAATGGCTACTTTGGAGGAGGGGCTTTCTGGAATTATACATCCCCAGTGCAGCGTCCCCTGGTGTGATGATGTCACTTCTGGGTGATGTCATCATGCCGGGGATGGTGCGGGGCGACGGGACTCTATGGGGGCAGGGATCCCTCATTGCCCTGCTCCCTGTCAGCAGGTTGGGGCCCTCCAGGCTGCGGAATCCCCCACCTCCAGTGGGAGCTTGACAGGCCTATTCAACGCAGAGGTGCTTGTATTGAATCTGAACACACCATGTAGTTGCAAAGTTACACAGAGTCACCCTTTCTAGTTGAAACTAAACAATTACAGAAGTATATGTCTGATAGTGCAGGGTAAGTAGGGAGGCCAAGCCCCCGGTTCGGGCGGGGGAACCACATTGGACCAGTGGGGGGAACTTCCCCCAACGTCGCCGGCATGATGACATCACCCGGAAGTGACGTCATTACGCCAGCGACATCATGCAGCGGCCACTCTAGGTGTTTCCAGGGAAAGGTTTTACTGGATGCTCTAGCCATTTGGGAGGGAAAACTATGGTACAATAGGTACCATAGAGTTTCTTCCCTCCCAAATGGCTAGAGCATTCAGGGAAAATCATTGAGTTTTCCCAGACGGCTAGAGTGGACGTCGTGCGACATTGCCGGCACAATGATATCACTTCCAGGTGATGTCATCGGGCTGCGCGCACTAAGTGCGTGCGAGGAGAGTCCCCCACTGGGCCTGCGAGGGACTTAGCAACCCTAAGGGTAAGAGATAAAGAACCTATGCTATCTTCCTGGCAGTTAGAGATAGATGCAGAGAGGAGCATCTTCTGTGGGTGGAGAGAGAGAGAGAAAGAGAGAGAGAGGGAGAGCTAGAAGTTGCTTTTCCCTATGAGTGTTCATTTGCACTTCAAAGGGAGACCGTGACAATAGAGAGTAAACAGGAAGGAGCTTAGTGTGTGCCTGTCTGCCCTGCCTACTCTGTGGTCACTTGCTTCTGGAGGTCTGAGGTCCAGAGACCTTGTACCAGGCCCTTCCAACAGTAAGAAGCAGAACGGATGCCCACAACATGGCGGCATCCAGAGTCCTGCTGCGTTTTATCCAGGCCCGTACCTCAGACCAATTAACCACGCAAATAGAGTCTTGAAGCAGTACTTTGTCCGCATTTACAGGCATATCGCCCCAGGACAAGAGATGTAATTCTCTGAAATGAAGAAAATTAAATCATTAGCCTCTTCACCCAGTCCTCCTTCTTGCCGGAAAGTTAGTTTATGCTTTTAATGAATATGGGACTGCGTCTTCCTAATGGATACGAGATGGCTGATGTAATTGGAAACTTAAGCAGGGTGTATGCGGTGGGGGAGGAGAAACCATTACCTTTAAAAACACGTTCATTAAGTTTGTAAATTTGTACGGGGAATGACGAAGGCCAAGCGGATTCAGGATGTCCCACTCTGCTCTCAAAGTGGTGTTGGAACAGATTGGGCAGAGGGAATCCAGTGGAATTAGTCTGTTATATGTATTGACTGCTCCCACTACATTGTCACCTGTTAGGGCAGGGGCCAGGACTCCGAGAAAGAGCATCTACCTGGACTGCAGAAGATCCCAGACTCAGTCCTCAGCATCTCCAGTCAAAAGGACCAGGCAGAAGAAGAAGGATATTGGATTTATATCCCACCCTCCACTCCGAATCTCAGAGTGGCTCACAATCTCCTTTATCTTCCTCCCTCACAACAGACACCCTGTGAGGTGGGTGGGGCTGAGAGGACTCTCACAGCAACTGCCCTTTCAAGGACAGAGAGCGGCCTACAATCTCCTTTCCCTTCCTCCCCCACAACAGACACCCTGTGAGGTGGGTGGGGCTGGAGAGGGCTCTCCCAGCAGCTGCCCTTTCAAGGACAGAGAGTGGCCTACAATCTCCTTTCCCTTCCTCCCCCACAACAAACACCCTGTGAGGTGGGTGGGGCTGGAGAGGGCTCTCCCAGCAGCTGCCCTTTCAAGGACAGAGAGTGGCCTACAATCTCCTTTCCCTTCCTCCCCCACAACAAACACCCTGTGAGGTGGGTGGGGCTGGAGAGGGCTCTCCCAGCAGCTGCCCTTTCAAGGACAACCTCCGCCAGAGCTGTGGCTGACCCAAGGCCATCCCAGCAGGTGCAAGTGGAGGAGTGGGGAATCAAACCTGGTTCTCCCAGATAAGAGTCTGCCCACTTAACCACTACACCAAACTGGCTGTCTCTAGAAGAGGATGTGAAAGACCTCTGCCTCACTTCTAGGTTGTGCCAGAAGTTACGTGATCATGCAGGGAGGATCATGCAGGGATGCCCCCCAAGGTAAGTTCCCGCCTCCTCAATCTCCTGCCCGCCCGTGCTTAATCACACGCAAACCCAACAAGCTCCTCACCTGCCCACAACTGACCTCCTTTGATGGGTGGCCTACCTGGTCTGGCCTTAGGGTTCAGGAACCTAGAAGGCTAGGGTTGCCAATCCCGAGGTGGGGGCAGGGGATCCCCTGTTTGGAGGCCCTCCCCCCGCTTCAGGGTCATCAGAAAGCACGGGGAGGGGAGGGAAATGTCTGCTGGGGACTCTATTATTCCCTATGGAGACTTATTCCCAAAGAAAATAATGGAGAATTGATCCATGGGTATCTGGGGCTCTGAGGCGGCTGTTTATTGAGGTAGAGGCACCATGTTTTCAGCATAGCATTCAGTGCCTCTCCCAAAAATACCCCCCAAGTTTCAAAAAGATTGGACCAGGGGGTCCGATTCTGTGAGGCCCAAAGAAAGGTGCCCCTATACTTCATTATGTCCTATGGAAGGAAGTCATATGTGATGGCCAGAGCTCCCCTTTGGAGTTCAATTATTCTTGTCACACCCTTGCTCCTGGATCCACCTCCAAAGTCTCCTGGCTCCACCCCCAAAGTCCCCAGATATTTCTTGAATTGGACTTGGCAACCCTATAGAAGACAGAGCCACCAAAGAGCCAGTTAGTGATTAAGCGTGCGGGCTCTTATCCTTATCTGTATCACAGCATGGATATCTAAACCCATCCCAGTATAAATATAGAGCACCAATACTAATACAATAATATGAAATACTAATACTGACGCCATCTTTGATTTTAGGAGATAAACTGTAAACGTGTATGTGTACAATGGTTTTTAACGATTTTACGGTATGCTATTTAAACACGTATTTTTAACTGTTGTTAGCTGCCCTGAGTCCGATAGGGGAAGACAGGATATAAATATAATATAATAAAATAAATTATCTGGGCAAACTGGGTTTGATTCCCCACTCCTCCGCATGCACTTGCTGAAGTGGCCTTGAGTCAGTCACAAGCTCTCGTGGAGCTGTCGCTCTCAAGAGCAGTTTCTGTCAGAGCTCTCTCTGCTCCACTTGCCTCACAGGGTGTTTGTTGCGGGAAGGGGAAAAGAGATTGTAGGCCACTTGGAGATTCCTTTGGGTAGTAAATGATGGGGTATAAATCCGATCTCCTCCTCCTCTTCTTTTTCTTCTTCTTTCTTTCTTTTCCATCTCCTTCTCCTCCCTCTTCTGCTTCTTTTTTGCAAAAGAATCAGATACATCTATTTATTACGAAGTGCACAGTAAACATAGATTGAACACAAAGATAAAAACCACAAGGTGGTGGGTATCACATGACATCCACATAGCAAACAGCTAGGGTTGCCAAGTCCAGTTCAAGAAATATCTGGGGACTTTGGGGGTGGAGCCAGGAGACTTTGGGGGTAAAGCCAGGAGGCATTAGGGGTGCAGCCAAGATCAAGGCTGTGACAAGCATAATTGAACTCCAAAGGGAGTTCTGGCCATCACATTTAAAGGGACAGCACACCTTTTCAATGCCTTCCTTCCATAGGAAATAATGAAGGATAGGGGCACCTTCTTTTGGGGCTCATAGAATTGGACCCCCTGGTCCAATCTTTTTGAAACTTGGGGGGTATTTTGGGGAGAGGCACTAGACACTGTACTGAAAATTTGGTGCATCCATCCCCAAAAACAGCCCCCCCCCAGAGCCCCAGATAACCACAGATCAATTCTCCATGATTTTCTATGGGAATAAATCTCCATAGGGAATAATAGAGTTCCCAGCAGACATTTCCCTCCCCTCCCCCCGCTTTCTGACGACCCTGAAGCGGGGGGAGGGTCTCCAAACCGGGGGATCCCCTGCCCCCACCTGGGGATTGGCAACCATACAAACAGCAGCATATGTAGACTGGATGTACAGTAACCAGGGCCGCTGCTTCTTTTTATTTTCCCTGGAGAAAGAGGTGCCAGAACTCTCAAGGGGGAAATGAAGGAGAAATGCACGGGTGCCCCTCATGAACGTCTAAATATTGTTTGAGAATTTTCTTTCCACTAAGAGATTCCAGAACTCCATTCTGCCGCATTCCCCCAGAAAAAAAAGCCCTGACAGAAACTAAGACCCAAACCACTGGTTCCACAAAATAACTGCTAGAGCAAATGTGTTTCAGCTCAGAGGGCCTTTTTCAGTGGTCTGAATAATCATGGAATGATAGAGTTGGAAGGGACCTCCGGGGTCATCTAGTCCAACCCCCTGCACATGCAGGAAACTCACAAAATACTTCCCCCTGAATTCATAGCAGCCCTGTGGCGCAGCGTGGTAAAAGCTGCAATACTGCAATCTGAGCTCTCTGCTCACAACCTGAGTTCGATCCCAGCAGAAGCTGGGTTCAGGTAGCCGACTCAAGGTTGACTCAGCCTTCTATCCTTCCGAGGTTGGTAAAATAAAGACCCAGCTTGCTGGGGAGGGGAGTGTAGATGACCGGGGAAGGCAATGGCAAACCACCCTGTAAAAAGTCTGCCGTGAAAACGTCCTGATGCAACGTCACCACAGAGTCGGAAACGACTGGTGTTTGAACAGGGGACTACCTTTACCTTTAAGAGCCCCTTGATGCAGAGTGGTAAAGCGGCAGTACTGCAGTCAGAGCTCTCTGCTCATGACCTGAGTTCGATCACAGTGGAAGCTGGGTTCAGGTAGCCAGCTCCAGGTTGACTCAGCCTTCCATCCTTCCGAGGTTGGTAAAATGAGGACCCAGCTTGCTGCTGCGGGGGTGGGGGGGAAGTGTAGATGACTGGGGTAGGCAACGGCAAACCACCCCATAAAAAGTCTGCTGTGAAAACATTGTAATATGGCGTCACCCCAGAGTCGGAAATGACTGGTGCTTGCATACCTTTACCTTTTTAAATTCACAGGATCTTCATCGCTATCAGATGGCCATCCAGCCTCTGTTTAAAAACCTCCAAGGAAGGAGAGCCTACCACCTCCCGAGGAAGCCTGTTCCACTGAGGAAACTCACAAATCCCTCCCCCTAAATTCACAGGATCTTCATTGCTGTCAGATGGCCATCCAGCCTCTGTTGAAAAACCTCCAAGGAAGGAGAGCCTACCACCTCCCGAGGAAGCCTGTTCCACTGAGGAAACTCACAAATCCCTCCACCTAAATTCACAGGATCTTCATTGCTGTCAGATGGCCATCCAGCCTCTGTTGAAAAACCTCCGAGGAAGGAGAGCCCACCACCTCCCAAGGAGGAAGCCTGTTCCACTGAGGAAACTCACAAATCCCTTCCTCTAAATTCACAGGATCTTCATTGCTGTCAGATGGCCATCTAGCCTCTGTTGAAAAACCTCCAAGGAAGGAGAGCCCAGCACCTCCCGAGGAAGCCTGTTCCACTGAGGAAACTCACAAATCCCTCCCCCTAAATTCACAGGATCCTCATTGCTGTCAGATGGCCATCTAGCCTCTGTTGAAAAACCTCCAAGGAAGGAGAGCCCAGCACCTCCCGAGGAAGCCTGTTCCACTGAGGAAACTCACAAATACCTCCCCCTAAATTCACAGGATCTTCATTGCTGTCAGATGGCCATCCAGCCTCTGTTTAAAAACCTCCAAGGAAAGAGAGCCCTGAGGAAGCCTATTCCACTGAGGAACAGCTCTGACAGTCAGGAAGCTCTTCCTAAAGTTGAATGGCAACGCACGCTAGAAATGTAAGTACAAAACATCTGCTCCAGACCAGGCAGGTTGTGTGTGAGTCAACTAAATAACGTAGCTCCAAATAATAAAGTATTGATGGCAATCAGGCCTGCACACACAGAGACCACAGCCCTCAAAAATGATAGCTCTGAAGAGTGGAGAATAAAAGGACATTGGACAATTTTTGATAATGATTAAGTCTTAAAAGATAGAAAAATACTAATTTTTGTTTTATTAGTTAAGGGTACCTTTAAATATTAGTATTTTAAGTATACAACACCGGCGGGGGTCAAGTAACGGGGGGAGGAGGGGTTAGAAAAGTGATATATGGGATAGATAAAAAGAAGTCATTAATAATGCAAGAATTGATTGTTACCATATGTTACGGGAATAAAATTGTTTTAACACACAAACACAAAAAAATGATAGCTCTGTACCAGCAGTCCCCAACCTTTTTGGCACCAGGGACTAATTTTGCGGAAGACAATTTTTCCACGGACCGAGTAGGGGGGATGGTTTCGGGATTGTGCACTTTATTTTGGTGTGTGCAGACTCTTATCTGGGAGAACCGGGTTGGATTCCCCACTCCTCCACTTGCAGCTGCTGGACTGGCCTTGGGTTAGCCATAGCTCTCACAGCGCTGTCCTTGAAAGGGCAGCTTCTGGAGAGCTCTCTCAGCGCCCCCCTATCTCACAGGGTGTCTGTTGTGGGGAAAGAAGGTAAAGAAGATCGGGAGCCACTCTGAGATTCAGAGTGGAGGGCAAGATATAAATCCAATGTCATATTATTATTATTACTATTACTACATTGTAATATATAATGGAAGAATCATACAACTCACAGGCTGGTTGCTAACAGGCCACAGACCAGTAAAGGTCCACAGCCCGGGAGTTGGGGTCCCCCGCTCTATACAACCATAATGCCTTTGGTTGTCACTCTATTTAAAGTGTGTGTCCATGTGCAAACCCAAAATGTGTGTGTCCATGTGTAAACCAATGACTTTGCACACAAAGTGATGGTCGGCATCGGTGCAATGCATGTCAAAACCGTCCCCATCCCCCAAATCCTTCCGCCAGGTTGCTACCAATGGCTGGCAACTTTACCCTGAAATATATTTCCTGTCCGTGTTTGGAGGATGCGCCCCCCTTCCTATCGCCCTTCCTTTTCCGTGGCCGCCCTGCTTTCCTTGCAAGGGTTTTTTTAAGCTGAGCTGCGGCCGTGTTGCCTAAACATTACCGACACTAGACCGAGATAGGCCCTTTTTTGTTTAAGCCTTAAGAGCTGGATTTTGAAGCAATTAAGTTGCAGTACTACTCGAGTAGCAGGTGGGCAGGAAAATTCACTCTTCAGTGTGCCATTACGGTGACTAATGAGCATTTTTAAAACAACACTTTCTTTTTTAATTTCCCCCCTCTCTTTTAATTTAATTCTCTCCTTTTTTTTCCCATCCATGTAATCTGGGGTGCGGGGCGGGGGGAGGGGGGTATTGACGATAGACCGAGCATTGGTACAAGCATTAGAGTCTTGTTACACTGCTAATAGCATTTCAAGAGGCTTGTTCTTGAAGTTTTCATCAGTGTTTGGAAGGAAGGAGTCGGGCAGCAAGATGAGCTGGAGTGATGTTTGGGTGGGTTTTTTTTTTTAAATTGCATTTCCATTTATTTCATAAACTTGAAACTTGATTTTGATCCTCTTTAATAACTGTAGTGACTTTCTTTGCAAGCACGTGTATTTTCTTGGCCACGTTTAACAGGTGCACGGCGGTGTACAAAACTGAGACCCGGCGTGGTGTAGTTGTGTGGAGTGGATGAGGATCTGGGAGATCCAGGGTGGTTTGAGATCCCCATCTTGCCACAGAAGCTGGATACGCATCTGGGGTAAAGGTCCATCGCCAGCTATTAGCCACAAGGTATAGATCGAGGTGGCCAAACTTGCTTAATGTAAGAGCCACATAGAATAAACAGTTGTTTGAAAGCCACAAGACGTGAGCGTCAGATGTTTGATAGCCACAAGGAAGGAAGGAAGGAAGGAAGGAAGGAAGGAAGGAAGGAAGGAAGGAAGGAAGGAAGGAAGGAAGGAAGGAAGGAAGGAAGGAAGGAAGGAAGGAAGGAAGAGATTGGATTTATACCCTACCCTTCACTCAGAGTCTCAAAGCGCCTTAAAGTCTCCTATCCTTCTCCCCACAATAGCCACCCTGAGAGGTAGGTGGGGCTGAGAGAGCTCTTCCGAGAACTACTCTTGAGAGAACAGCTTGGAGAGAACTGTGACTGACCCAAGGTCACCTGGCAGCTACCACTGAAGGAGTTGGGAATCAAACATGACCTCACCTTGCTCCATATAGTGCCATTTTAATAACATTTTCCTGGGAGTTGACCCATTCAAGTGGACCTGAGTAGGACCTGGTATACAAATCCTTACTTCCCCTTGAATGGGTTGTCGTTTTTAATGTTGTTTTTAATCTTGTACTTAAGAAGAAGACGATAGTGAATTTATATTCCGCCCTATACTCTGAATCTCAGAGTCTCAGAGCGGTCACAATCTCCGTTTACACCCCCCTCCCCCACAAAAGACCCCCCTGTGAGATAGGTGGGGCTGAGAGAGCTCTTACAGCATCTGCCCCTTCAAGGACAACTCCTGCGAGAGCTATAGCTGACCCAAAGCCATTCCAGCAGCTGCAAGCGGAGGAGTGGGGAATCAAACCCGGTTCTCCCAGATAATCCATGCCCTTAACCATTACACCAAACTGGCTTAACTACACCAAAAAGTGCCAAGATGAAGATACGGTTCTTCCAGAGGACAAGGGAGGAAGGCCCAATTTTACACTGCAGCCCTCCTTAAAGAAAACCACCCGCAGCTTGCGAAACAAGCAACCCGTCTCTGAATGTGGAAAGGTTTCATGCTGCAGGATCCTGAGCGGTTTCCCGGGCGGCGGAGAGCATTCCTCTCCTCCTCGAAGCCTTTCAGCCCCTCACAGAATAGGCCCCCTTGAACTTCTCATGTGCTAAATTGGCTGGTGAGTGCCCTGACAATTAAAATGTCATTCCTCTTCTGTTCTGTGTAAAGACCCCCTTTCCTCACAAGAATTTCTTCAGAAAGGCACAAAAGGACTGCTCTCTTGTGTATTCCCCCCCCCCTCTAGATTTCCTGCTTTCTTTTATTTCATGCCAAGGGAGGTGGCGGGGGGGGGGAGAGTTATCCTGTTCCTTTGATTGTTCTTCATTAACACTTTCCAATTTGGGAGGGGAGGTTTTTTTTGGGGGGGGGGGATTATAACTGTTTCAAAGCATGACATCATAATAAGTTCCTGTCCCGGAAAACAAAAGTCTTCTGGAGACAGCTAGAAGACAAGTCCTATTTATGATGTCACCGAGAAGACAGTAGTAGAAATAAAGAAAGGAAGGAGGAGGGCAGGGGGGGGGGGGAGAGACAGGAATAAACATCTGTATATTGAAGATAACAATAACATTTGTTCTCTCTTTTGTGTTTCTCGAAGAGTCACTGAATGGAGTACGGCAGAGAGCGGGTTTCTGCACATGCAGGTGCAGTAATAATAACAATAACAATAACAACACTTAATTCACTAAAATGCAAAGTTCAGGGTTTCCCTTCCATCCCTTTCAAAGTTAGTTCTTGTTGCAAAGATGTGTGTCTCTCCAGGATTCTCAGGGATATGTATCCCAGACTGGAATTAGGTGTTCAGATTTTATGTGTACGTGCTGAAAATGGTAGCCGTGTATCTCTTTCTTCTGCTTATAACCCTCTCTGTAACTTGGAATCAGGGCCCTAGGCAAGCCCACCACTGCCCTCCTCCCGCAGTCTTCCGCCTCCCCCAGGGAGACTCACAACAAAGTGGGGCGGGGGAAGGCACCTGAGTGGCTGGCTTCACGCGGGCCGGCTGGCTTTACTTCGCCTCCCTTCTGGAATTGGAAGGGAGGCGGAGCAAAGCCAGTAGAGCCAGCTTGGTGCAGTGGTTAAGTGTGCCGACTCTTATCTGGGAGAACCGGGTTTGATTCCCCACTCCTCCGCTTGCACCTGCTGGAATGGCCCTGGGTCAGCCACAGCTCTCATAGGAGTTGTCCTTGAAAGGGCAGCTGCTGTGAGAGCCCTCTCAGCCCCACCCACCACACAGAGTGTCTGTTGTGGGGGGAGAAAATATAGGAGAATGTAAACCGCTCTGAGTGTCTGATTCAGAGCGAAGGGTGGGGTATAAATCTGCAGTCTTCTTCTTCTTCCTTGTGTCCTGGCTCTGGCTGGCTTAGCTCACCTAATGGAGAAAGCAGCCAAGGCGCAGCAGCCAGGGGGCATTGCTTAGGGTTGCCAATCCCCAGGTAGGGGCAGGGGATCCCCCGGTTTGGAGGCCCTCCCCCCGCTTCAGGGTTGTCAGAAAGCAGGGGGAGGGGAGGGAAATGTCTGCTGGGAACTCTGTTATTCCCTATGGAGATTTATTCCCATAGAAAATCATGGAGAATTGATCCGCGGGTATCTGGGGCTCTGGGGGGGCTGTGTTTTGGGGTAGAGGCACCACATTTTCAGTATAGCATCTAGTGCCTCTCCCCAAAATACCCCCCAAGTTTCAAAAAGATTGGACCAGGGAGTCCAATTCTATGAGCCCCAAAAGAAGGCGCCCCTATCCTTCATTATTTCCTATGGAAGGAAGGAATTGAAAAGGTGTGCCGTCCCTTTCAATGTGATGGCCAGAACTCCCTTTGGAGTTCACTGATGCTTGTCACAGCCTTGATCGTGGCTCCACCCCCAAAGTCTCCTGGCTCCACCCCCAAAGTCCCCAGATATTTCTTAAATTGGACTTGGCAACCCTAGCATTGCTTCATCTCCCCTTCCAGAATTTGCCTAGTAGAAGGACTGGCCCGGCTTGGAGCAAATCTCATTCATGAGCTAGGATCACCACAGAGAGGACAGGAAGCTGCTGGACAGGAAGAAGACAGAGAGGACAGGAAGTTGTCCTTCCATGATGCTCGAGCTGAATCGCCCCCCTTCCTCCAACTTCCATGAGGAAAGGAAGAAGCAGCTAGGTGTCCCTCTGCCATGCCTGAACACAGCTCTGGTTGGTTGGTCTTGATGGGCAGTCAAGTCGGTCTGAAGCAGTAGAGCCTATTTTGGAGGCTAACGGCACATGAAAGTTAATTCCTTCAATCAGGGGTGTCAGGGTTCTGCAATCAGCCAGCCACGCGAACCTCCTTTGCAAGAAGGTTTCTGAATTTCCAACTGTCTGCTCGGTTTAGATGCCTAAGGTATCATTCGGAGAGATTTAATGGAATGAATTATTCCTTTTCAATAAGCCGAGCTCCCTTCCACGGCTGCTGCATTTCTCTTTCTCTCCACAAAGGAACTGCCAGGGTTCTATTGTGCCATATGGTCCACATTTGAAAAACAAAGCATTTTTTTTTGGGGGGGGGGGCGGAGGTGACATTCATAAACAACCCTGCCTCGATGAGCTGGCCTGGATTTCCAGATCTGTCCTCCACCCCTCCCTGAACTTTCTGAGGACAAGTGATGAAACGCTGCAATTCCAAGGCCCCGCCTGATTGGCTGATAGCGCTGCGCCACATCATGCTATGGGGCCTATACGTTCCTGCGGCAGCCTGTAGAGGCAGGCAGCGATTGAAATTCCCGATCGTTCCGCAGCTGCTCGCTGTCGTCGCAGGGATAATGACCGAGAAGCGGTGTCATCCGTTAAAAACGAACCCCAGACTCCTGCCGGCGCACGCAAGCGTTCCCTTCTGTTCCAGGCATTCAGCAACAGCTGAAAACTTTCAGATGTACATCTTTGGATGCCTTTCCAGCCGGGCACGTGGTGTCCTGTTATTGCCCAAGTATCGGTTGATATATTCAGCAGAAAAAAAAAACATTCCCTGGACTGTACTTATGCAGGCCGCAGGTGGAGAGGCATATTTTGGGAGCGCTGCAGCTTGGAAAGACGCCAAGCTGCCTTCGACTGCATCAGATTCTTGGCTCGGGTTGCCAGGTCTGTGTTGGAAATACCTGGAGACTTTGGACGTGGAGCTGGGAGAGGGCGGGGTTTGGGGTACGATGCCATAGAGCAAGGGTGGCCAAACTTGCTTAACGGAAGAGCCACATAGAATAAACATTAGATGTTTGAGAGCCGTAAAACATGAACGTCAGACGTTGGAGAGCAGGCAGGCAGGAAGGCAGGCAGGCAGGCAAATAGATGAAGGAGGGAGGTGGAAAGAAAGCAACTTTAGTTTTAAATCTATTCTCCAAACCACTGGCTGGCTTGACTTGGAGAAGTGATTTAATGAGGAAAAAATGCCTTTTCCAAGCTGGCCAGTGGGGCTGTGGAGGCTTCAAGAGCCACACAATATATATGAAAGAGCCACAGTTTGGCCACTCCTGCCATAGAGTCCACCCTTCAAAGCAGCCATTTTCTTCCAGGGAACCGATCTCTGCCAGCTACAGATTAGTCATAAATGTAGGAGATCTCCAGGCCCCACCTGGAGGCTGGCAACCCTGTTCTTGGGCTGTCAAGGTCAACCTGGTCTACTCAGTGAGGAATTGGATGTCTGGGGTCTCAGGTATGGTTGCCAATCCCCAATTAGGGGCAAGGGATCCCCTGGTTTAGAGGCCTGCCCTCCCACTTCAGGGCTATCAAAAAGCAGGGCAGGGGGTTGAATGTTCGCTGGGCGCTCCATTATACCCTATGGAGACTAGTCCCCTTAGGGTATAATAGAGAATCGATCGGTGGGTCTCGAGGAGGGGCCTGGTTTTTGAGGTGGAGGCATCACGTTTCTAGCATAGTATCTGATGCCCCTCCTCAAAAGACCTTCCAAGGTTCTAAAAGATTGGACTAGGGATCCGATTCTAAGAACCTCCACATTCAGAGGTACTAAATCCCAGACCCAGGAGGCAACATCAGAGGAAGGCCTCAGCCTCTATGCCCTGTTGTTGGCCTTCCAGAGGAACTGGTTGGCCCCTGTGTGAGATGGGATGCTGGACTAGATGGACCACTGGTTTGATCCAGCAGGGCTCTTCTGATGTTCCTATGAAGGCCTCGGCCTCTATGCCCTGTTGGTGGCCCTCCAAAGGAACTGGTTGGCCCCTGTGTGAGATGGGATGCTGGACTAGATGGACCACTGGTCTGATCCAGCAGGGCTCTTCTGATGTTCCTGTGAAGGCCTTGGCCTCTCTGCCCTGTTGTTGGCCCTTCAGAGGAACTGGTTGGCCCCTGTGTAAGATGGAATGCTGGACTAGATGGACCACTGGTCTGATCCAGCAGGGCTCTTCTGATGTTCCTATGAAGGCCTTGGCCTCTCTGCCCTGTTGTTGGCCTTCCAGAGGAACTGGTTGGCCCCTGTGTGAGATGGGATGCTGGACTAGATGGACCACTGGTCTGATCCAGCAGGGCTCTTCTGATGTTCCTATGAAGGCCTTGGCCTCTATGCCCTGTTGTTGGCCCTCCAAAGGAACTGGTTGGCCCCTGTGTAAGATGGAATGCTGGACTAGATGGACCACTGGTCTGATCCAGCAGGGCTCTTCTGATGTTCCTATGAAGGCCTCGGCCTCCATGCCCTGTTGTTGGCCCTCCAAAGGAACTGGTTGGCCCCTGTGTAAGATGGAATGCTGGACTAGATGGACCACTGGTCTGATCCAGCAGGGCTTTTCTTACCTTCCTTATTTGGTGTAGTGGTTAAGTGTGTGGACTCTTATCTGGGAGAACCAGGTTTGATTCCCCACTCCTCCACTTACTGTTGCTGGAATGGCCTTGGGTTAGCCATAGCAGAGGTTGTCCTTGAGAGGGCAGCTGCTGTGAGAGCCCTCTCAGCCCCACCCACCTCACAGGGTGTCCGTTGCCGGGGGAGAAGATATAGGAGATTGTAAGCCGCTCTGAGTCTCTGATTCCGAGAGAAGGGTGGGGTATAAATCTGCAATTCTTCTTCTTAATTGCCAAGATGAGGGTCAATCAGGCCTTGGTTAGGGACCACAGCATAAATATATGCCAGAAAATGGATGACATCTCTTTTGCCCAATGCCATGATATTGTCTTGCCTAAGACTTCCCCTTCCCCCCGCCCCCCATGATGCAAATGATCACAATACAAGCAAAGTTGATTTTTAAAAAAACCCTCGGCTTCTCTGCAGATGTGAGGGCTTGAATGTAGCTGGGCTTAACTTTTTGTGTGTTTTTTTTTCCAGGGGAGATTGGTAAATATGTTGTTACTGATTTAAAAATCTATTTGTTCAGTAATTTCGGCTGGAGCCGTCATTATCTTGCCAAGGCAGCTGTTGGAATATTAACTAGGCGCAGCAGTAACAAGTGGAATATAATTAGCCCTCCTTGTTCCAGTGAATTTTTTCAGTTTTTTAACTGGGAACAATTTGCAATGAATCTCCGCACGGTTGTAATTAACTTAACGAATGTGCCGTGCACGCTGCACAATGCTGTCAAGTGCCATAGGAAATCACAAAGGGGCTCGTTTTATTTTATTTTATTTTTTTGCTGATGGAGCAAAGCTATTTCTTAATCCTGGCCGTTATTCACCATGGGCATGATGTGAGAGCCTTCCCCGGTTTTAGAATAAAAGCCTTTGCAGAAAGACCTTTGACAGAACTGGAACTCATGACTGTGGCCAGAAGAACAGACGGTATCATTCCAAACTGTTTGATGTAGAACGGGCATCTAAAAAGTAGAACTTAAGAGAAGCCATGTTGGATCAGGCCAATGGCCCATCCAGTCCAACTCTCTGTAGTCACACAGTGGCCAAAAAACCCAAGTGCCATCAGGAGGTCCACCAGTGAGACTCAAAGACTTCCCACTGTGCCCCCCTAAGAACCAAGAATACAGAGCATCACTGCCCCGGACAGAGAGTTCCAACAATACACTGTGGCTAGTAGCCACTGATGGACTTCTGCTCCAGATGCTTATCCAATCCCCTCTTGAAGCTATGCTTGTAGCTGCCACCACCTCCTGTGGCAGTGAATTCCACGTGTTAATGATTTGCCCTGACCTGAATAGGCCAGGCAAGCCCAATCTCGTCGGATCTTGGAAGCTAAGAAGGGTTGATTCTGGCAAGTACTTGGATGGACGACCTCCTTGGAGTACCAGGACTGGGAGGCAGGGGCAGGGTTTATTTATTTATTTATAGAACGGATAAAAGGAAGTACTTCTTCACTCAAAGGGAAATTAACATGTGGAATTCACTACCACAGGATGTGGTGGCGGCTACAAGCATAGCCAGCTTCAGGAGGAGTTTGGATAAAAATATGGAGCAGAGGTCCATCAGTGGCTATTAGCCACAGTATATTATTGGACCTGTCTGGGACAGTGATGCTCTGTATTCTTGGTGCTTTTTTGGGGGGGAGCAAAGTGGAAGGGCTTCTTGCCCCACTTGTGAACCTTCTGATGGCACTTGGGGTTTTTTTTTGGCCACTGTGTGACACAAAGGGCGTTTTCGCACTCACCTTCAGCCGGCGCGACCCCCCTCTTCACCGCGCAGGATCTGCACGGATTTCGCACTAAAAGCCGCGGAGCAGCCTTTTGCGCCGGAAACTGCCGGCGCAAAAGCCGCTCAAACGGAAACCGCCAAAAAGCAGTTTCCATTTGAGCGGCTTTTGCGCCGGGAGTTTCCGGCGCAAAAGGCTGCTCCGCGGCTTTTAGTGCGAAATCCGCGCAGATCCTGCGCGGTGAAGAGGGGGGGCACGCCGGCTGAAGGTGAGTGCGAAAACACCCAGAGTGTTGGAATGGATGGGCCATTGGCCTGATCCAACATGGCTTCTCTTGTATTCTTATTCAGCCACCTCTCTGAATATCCTCCATGCCTGCAGTAGGGGTCGGTCACCAAAGGTCGCCATGACTTCCAGGTGCAAACACACACACACACATGCACGCACACAAATACAGAAAAGACCAAAATTTAGAACAAATTGTTTTCTGCAACCTATTCTCAAGTCAAATGGTCTCAACTGAGGATAAGACCTACCATTCTGAATGACAAGATTAGATAGCAGGGATATATAAAGGACACAGACAAACACAATTAAATTTTTTTTTAAAAACACCTTAAAACATGCTTAAAACAATAGGTGTCTTAAAGGTGCTTTCTTCATATTTCTTAAAGGTGCTTTCTTCATATTTCTCCCATAGGATCCAGAGAACTGGGCAAAGGAAGCTCCGGCTCGTTCCTGCCTTCCCCAGGGGACCAAGAGGGGGAGGAGCCTCAGACAATAAAAGGAAGAGAGGCTCGTCTCAGTAGCTTTGCTGTGTGATAGCGATAGCCTGGCAAAGCAAACTCTTCTTCCTCCCCTCCCTTCCTCAGCCAATGGAGAAAATAGGTTTGGTTCTGTAGTTCCTGTGTGATTGAGCAAGCCTGGCAAAGCAAGCTGTTACACAGAAGGAAGCAAGAGAGAGGGAGAAGGAAGCAGATGACAGCCAGTTGCTTGGGGGCCTGATAGAAGCCCTCTAGGGGCCTGATTCGGCCCCCAGGCCAGATGTTTGACACCCCTGCTCTACACCTTGTGGCTAATAGCCACTTATGGACCTCTGCTCCATATGTGTATCCAGTCCTCTCTTGAAGCTTACTGTGCTTTTAGTCACCACCACTTCCTAGTGTTAATTACTCTTTGGGAGACGAAGCAGTAGCACTACCAATGAGCAATAGCCCCTCCTCTCGTGAACGGTCACAGGAGTACAACATCAGTGATGCATGCAACCAGCCTAAGAAGCTGGGTGCACAAAAATGCACATATGTGGTCAGGGTTCTGTGTGCTGTACCATATCATTTGAAGAGTTCTTAACATTCATCAGAACAAAGGCAGATGGACTTGAAAGAACATCATTTGGCAGGGAGTCCATGTAACAAGCCACGACTCCATTGTAAGGAGATGCTGGGACCTTATGCAAAGAAACACTTTCCCAACACCTGTGTAAAACCAGTCTTCGGCTGGGGTGAGGTTCACACAACCTGCAAAGGCAAAAAAGGGAAAATAAACTTCCATTGGACCAGCATCCCCCTGGAGAGATCAAGTAAATGAGATCAACAAAAAGAACACCCATTCTTGAAAGGGGGATAATGTGGTGTATTATACCAGGAACATATATGCAGGGCCTTTTTTTAAAAAGCAGCACGCAGTTGTGGCTGGCTTGGCATCAGGGGGTGTGGCCTAATATGCAAATGAGTTCCTGTTGGGCTTTTTCTACAAAAAACCCCTGCGTATATGCACTTGTGCAAGCAGAGAAGTTGAAACTGCTGGGCATGTCTTATTAAATTGCCCTTTTTATTGCAACTTTAGACATAATTTCATTACCTTTGGTTAAAAAAAGAAAACACACACCTCCCGATAGAGCCAAGTGATTCTGTGTTTCTTTTCTCCTCTTGAACCATGAACCTTGGATCAGGGATAAAATGGCCAGATTGTGTGCCGCTGCTAGGGTCCGTCATAGCTCTGTATTAATTTAATCATATTTGCTTCTTTTATCTATATAACAATTCTTACGTATTGTTATATAGAGTCACGACTCAGGGGGGTCTTACCAATTGCTGCCACCACTCTGGGGTAAGGGTTCCCCTTGAGAAGGCCCAGAGTTCCCTCCTGAGCCCTTCAGGCCTCCTGTAGCTAGGGTTGCCAAGTCCAATTCAAGAAATATCTGGGGACTTTGGGGTTGGAGCCAGGAGACTTTGGGGGTGGAGCCAGGAGACATTGGGGCCGGAGCCAGGAGCAAGGGTGTGACAAGCAGAATTGAACTCCAAGGGAGTTCTGGCCATCACATTTAAAGGATCAGCACACCTTTTAAAATGCCTTCCTTCCATAGAAAATAATGAAAGATAGGGGCACCTTCTTTTGGGGCTCGTAGAATTGGACCCCCTGGTCCAATCCTTTTGAAACTTGGGGGGTATTTTGGGGAGAGGCCCTAGATGCTATACTGAAAATTTGGCGCCTCTATGTCAAAAAACATTTTCCCCAGAGCCCCCGATACCCGCAGATCAATTCCCCATCATTCCCTATGGGAATTGTTCATGGAGGTGCATAATGGCTGTGGGGGAGGGGCTTCCCCCGCCGGCCAGCTGGCTGGGGGAGGGGGGAAGCCTGTAAAACCGGGGGATCCCCCGCTGGGGCCTGGGGATTGGGAAGCCTACCTGTAGCTTAGGCCAAATAATAGGCGTGAGGACCAGGAAGAGTGAACAACAGGGAAAAAAAGTTTATTTTAAAGCCAGTGTGATATAAATTAACAAGGTGCATTAACCAGTAAAAGGGTGAAGGGAAAATAAACAAATGCCCTAACGCGTCTATCTACACAGTCCCTACCTAATACCAACACTCACCCCTTGCCTTGGATGAGGGAGCTTTCCCAGGCTCAAGCTCTCCAGGCATAGCCTACCTCCAGCTCAGCCTTCCAGGGAAAGAACACCCACTTCCTGGGCTTGGCCCTTTTATGTCCTCCTGCCAGGCCCCACCCTTCTCTGGGCCAGTTTCTTTCCAAAATCTGGCCACCCAATCAGAGGGACAGAAGGGATCCTGGGAGATGTAGACTTTCCCCAGTAACTCCTAAGCAGGCTTCCCTGGGGCCCAGGATCATGACATTAACATTTAATGTAATACATTTACCAGTGTTGATCTAGAGCAGGGGTGGCCAACAGTAGCTCTCCAGATATTTTTTGCCTACAACTCCCATCAGCCCCAGCCAGCATGGCCAATGGCTGGGGCTGATGGGTGTTGTAGGCAAAAAACATCTGGAGAGCTACCGTTGGCCACTCCTGATCTAGAGCCATAATTCGTCATCATTATCATCACTTTAAAGAACCACCAAAGCCAATGAGAATATCTTAAGGGAAGGCCAGAGGGCTTTAGAAGAAGAAGATATTGAGTTTATATCCCGCCCTCCACTCCAAGTCTCAGAGTGGCTTGCAATCTCCTTTCTCTTCCTCCCCCACAACAGACACCCAGTGAGATGGGTGGGGCTGAGAGGGCTCTCACAGCAGCCGCCCTTTCAAAGACAACCTCTGCCAGAGCTATGGCTGACCCAAGGCCATTCCAGCAGGTGCAAGTGGAGGAGTGGGGAATCAAATCCGGATAAGAGACCGCACACTTAACCACTACGCCAGACTGGCTCTTCTTCTTTATGAAGCCACGGCTGCAGAACTTGCAGTTCCTGAAATATAATTCCTTGAACACCTGGGCCTGGGTAGCCTAGGCTATCCTATTCTCATAAACTAAGCAGGATTGGCCCTGACTAGTATTTGAATGGAAGTTCACCAAGGAATACCAGGTAGGCTTCCCAATCCCCAGGTCCCAACCGGGGGTCCCCCGGTTTTGCAGGCTTCCCCCCGCCCCCAGCCAGCTGGCCGGCGAGGGAAAGCCCCACCCCCACAGCCACCACGTATGTCTAGAGCTCTGGCAAGTTTAGAAACCCGCAAAAAGGTCCCGTTTTAAAATGTGTGTGTGTTTCTGTTGTTTCTGTGCCTTTAAAGTTGAGCAGGAAGAAGGAAACAGGAAGCACTTAATGAAGAAGGGTCAGCAGCAGCTGCCATTTGTTTTGCTTTCATTTTCAGAACAAGTAACCAGACCCAGTAAGTGTGTGTGTGAGAGAGAGAGAGAGAGAGAGAGAAGAAGAAGATATTGGATTTATATCCCGCCCTCCACTCCGAAGAATCTCAGAGCGGCTCACAATCGCCTTTACCTTCCTCCCCCACAACAGACACCCTGTGAGGTAGATGAAGATATTGGATTTATATCCCGCCCTCCACTCCGAAGAGTCTCAGAGCGGCTCACAATCTCCTTTACCTTCCTCCCCCACAACAGACACCCTGTGAGGTAGATGAAGATATTGGATTTATATCCCGCCCTCCACTCCGAAGAGTCTCAGAGCGGCTCACAATCTCCTTTACCTTCCTCCCCCACAACAGACACCCTGTGAGGTGGGTGGGGCTAAGAGAGCTCTTACAGCAGCTGCCCTTTCAAGGACAACCTCTGCCAGAGCTATGGCTAGCCCAAGGCCATTCCAGCAGGTGCAAGTGGAGGAATGAGGAATCAAACCCAGTTCTCCCAGATAAGAGTCCACACACTTAACCACTACACCAAACTGGCTTAACCACTACACCAGAGAGAGAGAGAGGGAGGGTTGCCAATCCTCAGGTGGGGGCAGGGGATTCCCCAGTTTGGAGGCCCTCCCCCCGCTTTAGAAAGTTTTAGAATGCGGGGAGGGGGAATGTCTAATAGGCACTCAGTTGTTCCCAATGGAGAACGATTCCCATAGTGAATAATGGGAAATTGATCCGCGGGTGGCTGGGGCTCTGGGGGGCGGTGTTCTTTGAGGTAGACGCACCAAATTTGCAGCATAGCATCCGATGCCTTTCCTCAAAACACCCTCCAAGTTTCAAAAGGATTGGGCCAGGGAGGCCAATTCTATGAGCCCCCAAATAAGGTGCCCCTATCCTTCATTATTTCTAATGGAGGGGAGGCATTGAAAAGGTGTGCAGTCCCTTTCACTGTGATGGCCAGAACCCCCTTTGGAGTTCAATTGTACTTGTTCCAACCTTGCTCATGTCCCCACCCCCAATGTCTCCTGGCTCCACTCCCGAAGCCTCCTGGCTCCACCCTCAAGGTCCCCAGATATTTCTTGAATTGGACTTGGCAACCCTAATAGCCAGGTCATGACAGAGGCAGGCAATGGCAAACCACCTCTGAACATCTCTCGCCTTGAAAACCCTACAGGGTCTCTGTGAAGTCAACAGTGACTTGACAGCACTTTCCCCCAATCGCAAGAAGGAAAGGAGAGGGGGGCGGGCTGCAGCTTCTGTTCCTATCATTTCATGTTTTATCACCGTTCCCCATTAAGAGCCAGCACACACGGACATTCATCCCCCTCAGTACGCAGCGGCCAGACTGTTTACCGTAGTGATAGATGAAAAATTCATTTCATTTCCCCCCCCTCCCCGCTCCTTTGGAGGATGCTCAAACATTCAAAGCAGGTGTGCGACGGGCTGTCATGCAACCAGGTTAATGGTTTTGCTCTTGCCAGCCTGTCTCGGGTTGTGGTATTATTTATTTGTTTAAACATGTTTATTTCCCTTTTCAGTCCAGTGCGCAGACAAGGCAAGCACCATGGTACAGTGCGACACATAAGCCAGCTTGTTATTGAGGGTGGGGTGGGGGATAGTCAATGAACAAGCCAAAACCCACTTGGGGCAGGGCCAGCTTTATATGCGGGGGGGGGGAGGGAGGAGTGGACAGCATGGCCTCAAATGACCTCCACCATGCATTACCCCTTCATAAAAGGCTGGAGAAAGAACCAAATACACAGTTCTGAGATCCTCTGAGGAAGAAGGGGATAAAACATATAGAAGATAGCGAGCGATGCATTTTATTTTATTTAAAAATATTTATACTATGTCATATCTCTGCAAACCCAAGACAAAGAGAGAGACAGAAAGATAGACAGACAGATGGGTAGACTGTAGATGATGATGATGATGAAGAAAATAGACAGTAGAGATAGGCAGACAGGCAGTAGATAGACAGACATAGTAGAGATGGATGGATGGATGGATGGATGGATGGATGGATGGATGGATGGATGGATGGATGGATGGATGGATCGACGGATGGATGGATGGATCGACAGATGGATGGATGGACGGACGGACGGATGGATGGATGGATGGATGATATATGAACATATGAAGCTGCCTTCTACTGAATCAGACCTACAGACCACCAAAGTCAGTATTGTCTACTCAGACTAGCAGCGGCTCTCCAGGTCCTCAAGCTGAGGTTTTTCACAACTATTGACCTGAACCCTTTTTAGTTGGAGTTGCCAAGGACTGAACCTGGGACCTTCTGCTTGCTAAGCAGATGCTCTACCACTGAGCCATCGTCCTTTCCAATTATGATGATGATGAAGATAGATAGATGATTGATAGATAGACAGACAGACAGTAGAGAAGGATAGATAGATGGATAGAGGGAGGGAGGGATAGACAGATGGACAGACAGGCAGGCAGTAGATAGACAGGTAGTAGAGCCCTATGGAGCCCTATGGTGTAGAGTGGTAAAGCTGCAGTACTGCAGTCCAAGCTCTCTGCTCACAACCTGAATTTGATCCTGGTGGAAGCTGGGTTCAGGTAGCCGGCTGAAGGTTGACTCAGCCTTCCATCCTTCCGAGGTCGATAAAATGAGTGTGATGCGATGTCACCCCAGAGACGGAAATGACTGCTGCTTGCACAGGGGACTGCGTTTATCTTTTTTAGTAGAGAGAGAGAGAGAGAGAGAGAGAGAGAGAGAGATAGATAGATAGATAGATAGATAGATAGATAGATAGATAGATAGATAGATAGACAGACAGACAGACAGACAGACAGACAGACAGACAAGTAGGGGAGAGAGGTGGCGGGTGGCCTGTATGGCATGAGTTCTGCTTTGAGCTTTGAGCTCCATGACATTATACCCCTCTGCGATCCTTCCCCTCCCCAAAGCACAACCTCCACAGGCTCTGCCCCCAAATCTCCAGGAATTTCCCAAAATGAAGTTGACAACCCTCCTGCCTACAATTTTCCCTCCACCATGTGACACCAAAATGGCCGCTTCACCTGATGGGAAGGATACCTACCACCATGAGAGAAAACAGAGCCCTACACATTGATTTAAAGGATTGTTCACCTTGTCTCAATTCCGGAGCTGTTTTAATGCTACGGGTGACAACCTCTGGATGGTACCTGAAAATTTCCCAGAATTACAACTGATCTCCGAGCCACATAGATCAGTTCCCTTGGAGAAAATGGCTGCTTCGGAGGGTGGACTCCACTGCACTACACCCTGCCGAGTCCCTTCCCCTCTCCAAACTCCACCCTCCCCCAGGCTGCACCCCCAAATCGCCAAGGATTTACCAACCTGGAGCTGGCAACGCTATTTTCGAATGATAAACACAAACTAACGAAACAGAACAAGAAAGTCACAGCCTAATCTTTAGGGGCAATATAATTTATCCAGCATTTAAGGGAGAGTCCAGTCAAAACCTACTTTGCTTCCAAAGATGGGGCCCCTGGAATTAGGCTGCCCACAAAAATTTTAACAACTGGTTTCTCTGGGAACAGGTTTGCTCTTCAGATTCACAGGTCCCAAACTGTTTAGAGCAAGGGTGGCCAAACGGTGACTCAGGAGCCACATGTGGCTCTTTCATACACATTGTGTGGCTCTCAAAGCCCCCATTACTCTGTTGGTCAGCTTGAAGAAGGCATTTCTCTCTTTAAATCACTTCTGGCTTGGAGAAGGCATTTTAAGTTGCTTTCTTTCCACCTCTTCCTCCCTCCTCATCTATTTGTTTTCCTTCCTTCCTTCCTTCCTGCCTGCCTGCCTGCCTGCCTGCCTGCTCGCTCTCAAACATCTGATGTTCATGTCTTGTGGCTCTCAAATATCTAGCATTTACTCAGTGTGGCTCTTACGTTCAGAAAAGTTTGGCTACCCCTGGTTTAGAGTTTTTCTTTCTTTTTTAGGTCAAACTTAGCCCTTTGAACTGTACTTAAAATTCATGCTGGTAACTTTTGGAGCTCTGGGGATATAAGTGCCTTTCTATTTATACCAACAGCTTACAGCAATATACTGAAGCCGATAAAACTTCCGAAAAAATCTTCCCAGGGAGCCCCAAGCAAAACACATCATGATAGTACAACCTGGATATTGTCAGGTCAAGCAAACTGTGATCAAATCACATCTT
Source organism: Heteronotia binoei (assembly GCF_032191835.1). Taxonomy (NCBI): domain Eukaryota; kingdom Metazoa; phylum Chordata; class Lepidosauria; order Squamata; family Gekkonidae; genus Heteronotia; species Heteronotia binoei. The sequence goes on along the minus strand of NC_083224.1, from coordinate 20,459,569 downwards.
TTTCCAAGACAGACCGGGCATTTGATGCCATTCCCGAGCATACATTTGAAGGACAGGATGAAATAACACCCTCAAGCTGTGGTCCTGATTCTTTAGAGACAATTCAGCCCTTCAATTAAGCACCTGGCACCAGTGGGAATTTGTTTGGGTAGGGCATGGGAAGGGGTAACATTGGCATGTTGAACAATGCTCTAGGAATTTTTTCCCAATCTCTATGGTAAAGACCATAGAGTTCAGAGAATTCCTAGAGAGTCACTCGATATGGTGATGCCCTCTTTTCCCATTTCCTGCCCCCCAGGGGACTGGGAGAGCTGGCAGAGGTTTGCCTGCTTATAATGGGCAAATGGCAACCCTCAGAACCCTAAATGCCATAAGGCCAAAATACTTGGACAAGCTGTTCCTCATATGTTGCTTCCTTTTTAATGTTCTCCGATAACTGGGAAATTTTAATTTAACAATTCTTTCTTATCCTTTGATTTCTTCGTTATATTTTATAAATTAGTTTTGGGTTTCAGTTGCTTTTGACATATCTTTTACTGAAAAGAGGAGTCAAAATATTTTGGTACATAAATTATATCTAGGAAGATATGCCATACACCAGGGGTGGCCAACAGTAGCTCTCCAGATGTTTTTTGCCTACAATTCCCATCAGCCCCAGCCAGCATGGCCAATGACTGGGGCTGATGAGAGTTGTAGAGCTACCGTTGGCCACCCCTGCCATACACAGACCAGCGGCCTCCAAATATTCATCTTTCAGAGAGCACTTCCAGTATGGATTTCTCTGTTCAGGTACTCCTGCACATCTAACATCAACCACCTGTGTTTTGTATAGGATAATTTGCCATGAAAACATCAAGAATCCTTCTAGGAATTCTCTCAGACTCTATGGTATTACAATACAGGGTTTGTTCTTGGGCTCACAAAAGGCCTAATCCCTTACATTACAGAAACTGAGCACTCTTGGAAATGGAAGGAGGAGGTGGAGGAAGAGGATATTGGATTTATACCCCACCCTTCACTTTGAAACTCAAAGTCTCGGAGCAGCTTACCATCTCCTTTACCTTCCTCCCGCACAACAGACACCCTTTGAGGTAGGTGGGGCTGAAGGAGCTCAAATGGCAAAATTGCTCTTGCTGTAAGTTTAGGTAAGACTTGTAGCAAGAGCAATTAATAGGCGACTTTGATTAGGTTCCCACGCAAATGCTATCCAAACCAAATGATATTCCAATTTGTTTATTACACTGCTTGGCCATTTGATCCTAACTTGGTATCACTTTACGCTCCTAACCCACCAGCTATATGTAGTTCTGCTCACTGTACCCCATCCCCTCGTCTGAAGAATGCGTACAAAAGCCGATATCCTGAATAAAACTTCGTTGGCTTAAAGGTGCTACTGGACTCCTGCGTTGCTCAACTGATCAGACTAACACGGATGCCCACCTGGATGTGTCAGCTTAGAGGGAACACTGCTTCTGGAACCTCTTCATGGAAACAAAATTCTCAAAAAAAAATGTTGAAAAGTTCATGAGGGACGCCCATGTGTTCTCCTTCATTTCCCTCTTGAGAGTTCAGGCACCTCTTTTTTCCAGGGGGGAAAAAAGCCCTTATGGTCCACTGGATCCTCTAATTCAGTGCTGACTGAACATAAGAACAAAAGAGAAGCCATGTTGGATCAGGCCATTGGCCCATCCAGTCCAACATTCTGTGTCACATAAGAACATAAGAGAATCCATGTTGGATCAGGCCAATGGCCCATCCAGTCCAACACTCTGTGTCACATAAGAACATAAGAGAAGCCATGTTGGATCAGGCCAGTGGCCCATCCAGTCCAACATTCTGTGTCACTTAAGAACATAAGAGAAGCCATGTTGGATCAGGCCAGTGGCCCATCCAGTCCAACACTCTGTGTCACATAAGAACATAAGAGAATCCATGTTGAATCAGGCCAGTGGCCCATCCAGTCCAACACTCTGTGTCACATAAGAACATAAGAGAAGCCATGTTGGATCAGGCCAGTGGCCCATCCAGTCCAACACTCTGTGTCACATAAGAACATAAGAGAAGCCATGTTGGATCAGGCCAGTGGCCCATCCTGTCCAACACTCTGTGTCACATAAGAACATAAGAGAAGCCATGTTGGATCAGGCCAGTGGCCCATCCAGTCCAACACTCTGTGTCACATAAGAACATAAGAGAAGCCATGTTGGATCAGGCCATTGGCCCCTCCAGTCCAACACTCTGTGTCACATAAGAACATAAGAGAAGCCATGTTGGATCAGGCCAATGGCCCATCCTGTCCAACACTCTGTGTCACATAAGAACATAAGAGAAGCCATGTTGGATCAGGCCATTGGCCCCTCCAGTCCAACACTCTGTGTCACATAAGAACATAAGAGAATCCATGTTGGATCAGGCCAATGGCCCATCCAGTCCAACACTCTGTGTCACATAAGAACATAAGAGAAGCCATGTTGAATCAGGCCAGTGGCCCATCCAGTCCAACACTCTGTGTCACATAAGAACATAAGAGAAGCCATGTTGGATCAGGCCAGTGGCCCATCCAGTCCAACACTCTGTGTCACATAAGAACATAAGAGAAGCCATGTTGGATCAGGCCAATGGCCCATCCTGTCCAACACTCTGTGTCACATAAGAACATAAGAGAAGCCATGTTGGATCAGGCCAGTGGCCCATCCAGTCCAACACTCTGTGTCACATAAGAACATAAGAGAAGCCATGTTGGATCAGGCCAGTGGCCCATCCAGTCCAACACTCTGTGTCACATAAGAACATAAGAGAAACCATGCTGGATCAGGCCAATGGCCCATCCTGTCCAACACTCTGTGTCACACAGTGGCTAAAAATCCCAGGTGCCATCAGGAGGTCCATCAGTGGGGCCAGGACACTAGAAGCCCTCCCACTGTTGCTCCCCCAAGCACCAAGAATACAGAGAATCACTGCCCCAGACAGAGAGTTCCAACAATACCCTGTGGCTAATAGCCACTGATGGACCTCTGCTCCAGATGTTTATCCAGTCCATTTGTTTATCCAAGTTGATGGACAAGGATGCTTTTCAAACCATGTACCAAAGCACATCTTCTTCTTCTTCCTTGAATGCTCGTTCCTTGTCCATCAACTTGGATAAACAAATGGACTGGATAAACATCTGAAGCAGAGGCCCATCAGGGGAGGGACAGTGGCTCAGTGGTAGAGCATCTGCTTGGTAAGCAGAAGGTCCCAGGTTCAGTCCCCGGCATCTCCAACTAAAAAGGGTCCAGGCAAACAGGTGTGAAAAACCTCAACATGAGACCCTGGAGGGCCGCTGCCCGTCTGAGTAGACAATACTGACTTTGATGGACTGAGGGTCTGATTCAGTATAAGGCAGCTTCATATGTTCATATGCTCCATATGTGTCTTCACTGGTGTCTCTCCAGGGTTTCAGACACAGCCAGGTCTCCTCCAACACCTACTAGCTGAAGATTCTCTAACTGGGGACTGGAACTGGGATTTTCTCCACACCCTGAGCCTTTCTCCGAGCATTCAAGGAACCCCAATGTGCTTTGGTACATGGTTTGAAAAGCATCCTTGTCCATCAACTTGGATCAACAAATGGACTGGATACACATTTGGAGCAGAGGTCCATCAGTGGCTATTAGCCACAGTGTATTGTTGGTACATAAAATTATATCTAGGAAGATATGCCATACACAGACCAGCAGCCTCCAAATATTCATCTTTCAGAGAGCACTTCCAGTATGGATTTCTCTGTTCAGGTACTCCTGCACATCTAACATCAACCACCTGTGTTTTGTGTAGGATAATTTTGAGATGTGGTGCTGGAGAGGACTCTTGAGAGTCCCTTGGACTGCAAGAAGATCAAATCAGTCAGTCCTAAGGAAAATCAACCCAGACTGTTCACTGGAATGTCAAATGCTGAAGCTGAAGCTCAAATACTTTGGCCACCCAATGAGAAGGGAGCATTCCCTGGAGAAGATCCTGATGCTAGGAAAGACAGAAGGCAAAAGAAGAAGGGGACGGCTAAAGATGAGATGGCTGGACAGTGTTACTGATGTAACGAACACGGATTTGAGCAGACTTCAGAGGATGGTGGAAGACAGGAGGGCCTGGCGTGACTTTGTCTATGGGGTTGCAAAGAGTCGGACTCAACTGTGCGACTGAACAACAACAAAATTGTTGGAATTCTCTGTCTGAGGCAGTGATGCTCTGTATTCTTGGTGCTTGGGGGGGCATAGTAGGAGGGCTTCTAGTGTCCTGGCCCCACTGATGGACCTCCTGATAGCACCTGGTTTTTTTGACCACTGTGTGCACAAGAGTGTTGGACTGGATGGGCCATTGGTCTGATCCAACATGGCTTCTCTTATGTTCTTATGTCTGGGGCAAGTGATGCTCTGTATCCTTGGTGCTTGGGTGAGGCACAGTGGGAGGGCTTCTTGTGTCCTGGCCCCACTGATGCCACCTGGTTTTTTTGGCCACTGCGTGACACAAGAGTGTTGGACTGGACGGGCCATTGGCCTGATCCAACATGGCTTCTCTTATGTTCTTATGTGACACAGAGTGTTGGACTGGGCAGGCCATTGGCCTGATCCAATAGGGCTTCTGTTACATTCTTAACTTCTGTAAGACGGACGAGGCACAAAGCTCAAAAGTCTCTGCTCCCAGGCACTGAGGTGTGGTATGTCTTGGGCTACCATCTCAAACAGTCTGCGGCACGCTCTCCCTCCCCCCCCCCCCATTTTGCTCGAGGGGATTTTTCAATCCCTCTCGCTAAAGAACTGATAACCCTACCGAATCAGATTCCTGATGACAGAAAATGGTTAGATGATGAATGAAGTTAATGGAACTTCAGTCCCTGCCGGGCCTGATTAGGAGACCTGGGGTGTTTATCTGATAGAGGAGCCAAGAAAACCCAAAGTGCTGGCTGACCTTGCAAATGAATGGCAGCCGAAAAGCAATTAATGGAGGAATTACCGAGGAAACAAGGAGAGCGGGGAGCACAATATGTTCAAAGGGCAGGGATTGATTTGCGTAAAATATACCTCTCTGCCTCCATTCTGATGATTCAGAGGGCGCAGGATGGTAACTTCAACCGAGCGGTGAAAATAATAATTGGGCCAGCTACTGACACTCCACCGGGAACGTCATTTGAATGATGGTGACCAACGGAGTTGCCAGCTCCCAGGTGGTGGTCTCCTGGGATGACAGAGATCAGTTCACCCGGAATGAAAACGGCTGTTTGGGACATGGAGTCTATGGCGTTACACCCCACCCAAGTCCCTCCCCTCTCCATTCTAGTCCCTCCTCCTTGATTCCCCACTCCCCCACTTACAGCTGCTTGGGTTAGCCATAGCTATCGCAGGAGTTGTCCTTGAAAGGGCAGTTTCTGGGAGAGCTCTCTCAGACCCACCCACCTCACAAGGTGTCTGTTGTGTGGGGGGGGGAGATATAGGAGATTGTAAGCTACTCTGAGTTCCTGATTCAGGGAGAAGGGTGGGGTATAAATCTGCAGTCTTCTTCTTCCCCTTTGGAAGGTGGCACTATACCGCACTGAAGCACCTCTCCTCCACAAACCCTGTTCTCCTCAGGCTCCACCTCCCTCTCCAAAGTCTCCAGGTATTTCCCAGCATGGAGCTGACAGCTCTAATAACCAACCTCCAGACAGGGCCTGGAACTCTCCTGCAGTTACAAGAGACCTCCAGACCAGGGTCTGCTCCAGGTTTTGGGAAGCCGTAGGATGAGAGTCCCCAGGGCCTCCTTCCCTGCCTGGCACTCCTGCCCACCCTCCACCAGAAACGTCCTCTCCTTAACAGCCTTGCTCAGGTTTTGCAGACTGAGGGCCCTCATGGCTTCCATGATGGAGTCAGGGCCGGCTTGCCCACTAGGCAAACTAGGCAGTGGCCTAGGGTGCCGGGAGGGGGGTGCCGAATTGGGCTTCCGCCCCTCCCAGTGCCCAAGACAGCTGGCTAGTTTGCCTCTCCCCTCCCAGCCGCCGCCGCTGCCACGCCAGCCCCCTCCCTTTCGCCGCGCTTCCCCTCCCCCCGGCCCAAGCTTGTCACAATGAGGCCAGGCCCTACCGGCTCTGAGGCAGCTGCGGGTTTTTTTGAAACCAGTGCTGGAGGAGGCTTTGCTCCTCCTCACTTCCAGTTCCAGGAAGGAGGGGGGAGAAGCCTCCTCCAGCACTGGCTTCAAAAATGTGCGGCTGCCCTGAAGCCGGCAGGGCCCGGCCTCGTCGTGGTGAGCTTCAAGGGGTGCACACATGCAATGGAGCATGGCATGGTGGGGGGAGGGTAGGAGGCGGCGGGGACAGCGGCCGGGAGGGGGGTGCTGGGCAGGGAGCCTGCCTGGGACGCCATGAGCCCTGGGACTGGCACTGGATGGAGTCCATCCATCCGATGTTGGGGCTTCCTCTTTTCCTGCCGCCTTCAGCTCTTCTCGTCCTTATTGCCTTTTCCCAGTGACTCTTGTCTACTCAGAAAGTGGCCAAAGTATGACAGCCTCAGTTGAGTCGTTTTAGGTTCTAGGGAAAGTATTGTTTGTTACTCTATTATTAGAGTCTGCCTCTCTTAACTACAACACCACGCTGGCTTTCTTACAGCTAAAGTTACAGGGAATATGAGCACTATAATTTGTTGCCCAGGTCTTTTCTCCCGGAATGTCTCCTCAAGAAGATGGGCGGGCGGCCATGCTGGTCAGAAGCAAGAGAACAAAATTTGAGTCCAGTGGCACCTTTAAGACCAAGAAACGAAGTGACCATCCCAGGACTTTTTTTTTGTAGCAGAAATTCCTTTGCATATTAGGCCACACACCCCTGATGTACCCAATCCTCCTGGAGCATACAGTCGGTCCTGTAAGAAGAGCCCTGTAAGGTCCAAGAGGACTGGCTACATCAGAGGTATGTGGCTTAATATGCAAAGGAGTTCCTGCTACAAAAAGAGCCCTGGACCATTGCATTTATTTTTTTTTTGGCCTCCTTTATCTTTGTAAAGATGTTCCATTGGCCAATGTAGGGTTTCAGGAGCATCATGCTTGGAACAGAAAAGACCTTGTGTTCTTACATTAAAGGGAACAGAAAGATTTTCTAGGAAGTGCCCAAAATGTCAAGACAGTGTGCGTTTGCAATAAAAAAGGCCAACGCCATGCTGGGAATTATTAGGAAGGGAATTGGACCTATGGACATATGAAGCTGCCTTATACTGAATCAGACCCTTGGTCCATCAAAGTCAGTATTGTCTACTCAGACTGGCAGCGGCTCTCCAGGGTCTCAAGTGGAGGTTTTTCACACCTATTTGCCTGGACCCTTTTTAGTTGGAGATGCCAGGGACTGAACCTGGGACCCTCTGCTTCCCAAGCAGATGCTCTACCACTGAGCCACCGTCCCTCCTATTCTTGAATGTGTTTCTACTAGGACAGACAGGTCGGTCGTCAAGCGGAGGAGGAGGCTGGAGGAGGCTTCTTCCCCCTCCTTTCTGGAACTGGAAGTGGGGGGGGGGCAAAGCCATGCTTAGCTTCTTATTCCTGTTTGGCCCTTGCATCCCGCCCTGAGCCTGCTTCGGCGGGGAGGGCGGGATATAAATATGAAAAATAAAATAAATAAATAAATTGCGGAGGAGATCAGAGAAAGACCATCCATCATAGATGCTGGAAACGAGCCGGGCCTTTTTCCCTTAAGCTTGTAAAATTTCAATATGCAATAAAGCTATGATTTTAGCTCATAAACTCTCAATGCGTAATAAATACAAGTATCAGAGGCGTTTCATTGCGCTGAGTCTTTACAACCCGCCATATATCCAGGACAATTTTTACAAGGAGATTCAAGTAATAGAATATAGCAAATTTAAAGAAAGTGCTGACCTGAACCGCCCCCCTGCTTTTGGGCACTGACATTGCTGCGAGATCATTGCTCTCGTTCACTGAGAGAGAAATCGTTGCCTTCCTTGTGTCTTAAGGATTTGCCTGCTACACCAACATTTCTGAAACGTCAAGGTTTGGGAGCTTCTAAGTTAGTGGTTCCCAACCTTTTTGAGCCTGCAGGCCCCTTTGTGCGACCACAAAATGGCTTCCACAAAATGGTCTCTGCAGGAGGTGGGACCAGCCACAAAATGGCTGCCACAGATTACCTTCAGCCACACCGGGAAGATCCTTGCTCTGTAGCGGCAGCCGCTGCCAAAGCAAGGTATTTAAAAATCGAGGGGCTGTGGCTCAGTGGAAGCTAGGGTTGCCACTGCCAGGTCCAACTCAAGAGATATCTGGGGACTTTAGGGGTGGAGCCAGGAGACGTTGGGGGTGGAGCCAGGAGCAAGGTTGCGGCAAGCGTGATTGAACTCCAAAGGGAATTCTGGCCATTACGTTTAAAAGGACCATGCTCCTTTCAAATGCCTTCCCTCCATTTGAAAATAATAAAATATAGGGGCACCTTCTTTTGGGGCTCATAACATTGGATCCCCTGGTCCAAACTTTTTGAAACTTGGAGGATGTTTTCAGGAAAGGCACCAGATGCTATGCTGCGAATTTGGTGCATCTACCTAAAAAAAAAAACAGCTCCCTCAGAGCCCCAGATACCCGCATATCAATTTTTTATTATACCTGATGGGAATGGGGTGCCCAGCATACATTTCCCTCCCCCGCTCCCGCTTTTTGATAACCCTGAAGCGGGAGGAGGGCCTCCAAACTGGGGTATCCCCTGCCCCCAACTGGAGATTGGAAACCCTAGTGGGCAGAACATCTGCTTGGTATACACAAGGACCCAGTTTCAATCCCCGGCATCTCCAATTCAAGGATCAGATATTATGAAAGACCCCCACTTGAGATGTTTTAACAGATGCAAGTGCCAAACAGGAATAAGAAGCTAAGCATCTGTTAAAACAACTTCATTCTGTTGCATGCTAATTCGTGGCTCACCCCCTACCTATATGCAGGGGTGGAATTCTAGCAGGAGCTCCTTTGCATATTAGGCCACACACCCCTGGCGTAGCCAATCCTCCAAGAGCTTGCGAAAAAGAGCCTTGTAAGCTCTCGGAGAACAGGCTACATCAGGGGTGTGTGGCCTATTATGCAAAGGAGCTCCTGCTAGAATTCCACCCCTGCCTATATGTACGGACTGGTAACTTCCATTTCAAAGTATCTGAAGAAGCATGAGCGCGCAGGAACACTCATAGCTTGGATACAGCTTTGCTGGTCTTAAAGATGCCACTGGACTCAAATTTTGACCTGTTTTTCCAGGGGCGCTGATCTCTATAGTCTAAAGAAGAGCTGTACTTTCAGGCGATCCTCTAGCAGCAGGGCCATGTCAGACTCTGTGCGTTGATACTATTGCTGAATGCTGACTACTAACCAGATTGATTAACTCACATAATATGCTCACTAACCTATGCTAGTAGAATAGGAGAGGGGGGGCCAAGTAGGGAATAGCCAAAGGGTAGCTTCCCAGGGACATCAAAGGTTGTTAGGCATTCTTTGAAGTGGAGAATGCCCAGCAGATTCTCACCTCCTCCCTAGAGGCAGCAAGGACATTGCCGCTGGGAAATGTAACCACCAACTGTAGAAGATAAGGGGGAGCCGTGTGAAAAGTCTCACATGCAAAAGCAGCCTTTGTTTTGGGAATTGGGGGTTAGTTGTAATTGCTTTGATGTAGAATGTGAAATACCAATGACCCGAACTGCTTGCCATCAGTTCCAATGCCTATCATGCTGAAGTAACTTTGGAGTATACAATAAATGCAACTTGGTTTCAAATAATCAAGCTTGCTTATTTTGGGAGCTTCAATGAACCTTCGCTGACAGGCCAGCCCTAAACTGTCTGGTACTCTAGGGAAGGCTAACTTCTGGTGCCCCCCCCCAGCACTGATAAGATTACTGAGTCACATGGGGGCACCCAATTGGGGCCCCCAGAAGGCCAGCGCCCTAGGCAATTACCTAGTTTGCCTAGTGGCAGGACCGACCCTGCCTAGAGGCTGGCATCCCTAGTTGTGAGCTTTTCTATAACAGTTGGAGGAGCTTCTTCTCAATTACCCAGAAGGACCTGCTTAAGCCCAAAACAAAAATGTCCACCAAGGCTCCCTTCCCTCTATGACAGACCTGAACGTTTCCATCCAGAACATCTTCTTTTTGATCAGTTCAGTCACCTTAGATCAAGGATGGCACTTCAACTGCCCGTTTATACTCACACTCTGCTTCCTGGCTGAGTAATAGGAAGCAGAGAGTGAGTATAAATGGGCAGTCTTCGCAGTGGAGGAAGGTAAGCAGTGGGGTGCCGCAGGGCTCGGTACTGGGTCCCATGCTCTTTAACTTGTTCATAAATGATTTAGAGTTGGGAGCGAGCAGTGAAGTGGCCAAGTTTGCGGATGACACTAAATTGTTCAGGGTGATGAGAACCAGAGAGGATTGTGAGGAACTCCAAAGGGATCTGTTGAGGCTGGGTGAGTGGGCGTCAACGTGGCAGATGCGGTTCAATGTGGCCAAGTGCAAAGTAATGCACATTGGGGCCAAGAATCCCAGCTACAAATACAAGTTGATGGGGTGCGAACTGGCAGAGACTGACCAAGACCATGATCTTGGGGTCATGGTAGATAACTCACTGAAAATGTCAAGACAGTGTGCGTTTGCAATAAAAAAGGCCAACGCCATGCTGCGAATTATTAGGAAGGGAATTGAAAACAAATCAGCCAGTATCATAATGCCCCTGTATAAATCGATGGTGCGGTCTCATTTGGAGTACTGTGTGCAGTTCTGGTCGCCACACTTCAAAAAGGATATTATAGCATTGGAGAAAGTCCAGAAAAGGGCAACTAAAATGATTAAAGGGTTGGAACACTTTCCCTATGAAGAAAGGTTGAAACGCTTGGGGCTCTTTAGCTTGGAGAAACGTCGACTGCGGGGTGACATGATAGAAGTTTACAAGATAATGCATGGGATGGAGAAAGTAGAGAAAGAAGTACTTTTCTCCCTTTCTCACAATACAAGAACTCGTGGGCATCTAACATGGCTTCTCTTATGTTCTTATGTTCAATCTCCACTCCTTTTTTTGAACAGAAGAGAAGGTAGAATAAGCCCCTGATGCTTGTTGGGTTTCTGGAACTAGCTTTCTGGAGCTGGAGTCAGATTGGGTGCCAAAGGGGTCAGTCTGTTGTGGTACTTTTATTTCTCAGGACCGGAACAAGCTAGTCTCTTGGGGTGTTCAGAAATTTTAGGGTGCAATATCAATACTTGTTCCAGCACCCAACAATCTGAAACCAAGTTCCCCCAAACTTGGACAAATCACTGGAGCTGGCCTCCAATCCCAAGACTGGTTGCCCAGACATCATGCGAATGCTTCATTCTTTCCTCCAAATTTGGAGGAATTGGAGTTCTTATTGGACATGTCACTGTTTCTCAACTGTGCCATTTGCTCGGTTCTTATAGGATCATTGCCCACATTTAGGTTTGTTGTCTTGAAAGGACTGGAGCCTTTAGATATTTCCCCTTTTCTTTCTACTAATTGGGAGAACTTTCCTTTTGTCTTTGGATCCCACCAGGCATTCCTCCAGACATTGCCCCTGTTGTGTATGTGGACTAATGATGCTTTCACCTCTGTTCCTGCCTGGCTTATTGGAGCCTTTAGCTCGGAGCTTGGGGGACTTGGGAACAATGGACAGTAGGATCCAAAACCCTGCTGCTCTGCTCCAATCACAGGGTTCCCTGCTGGTTTAAATGATCCAATGGCGTCCTAGCACAGGAACCTTGAACTGTATATAGTTGGCCCCGTTGGCCCAGTAAAGCAGTCTTATGAGTGCAGCCGTTCCTATGCTGTAACTAATAAAGAGAGCTATGATCACTGCAACCATGTCTCCTCCTTGCATTGAACCTACTATATTCTAGTCCCAAAAGGGACCACTGGCCGGTCTGGTATGAGCTGTGGACATCTGCCATCCAGCATTGCATCGGGTCAGGACATCTGAGGCCTTAGCTCTGGTGAACAGCAGGTGGGCCTGAAGTAGTAAATCAGTACAGTAAAGAAAATAAGGATCTATTTGTGACACCAGCCTAGCAGTCTAATCTTTTTACTGTCTATGCATAAAAGTTTGGGCTGCGGGAACTGCTCTGGCAGTCAGCAGGAGATGGGGGGCTGGGACATGGGGAAGTGGCTATCAGCCAATGGTGTGACATCACTTCTGGGAAACCCAGATGTGATGTCACAACTTTCTAGGAATTGGCCAAAACTCTATGGTAAAACCTTAGAGCTTTCAGCAAATCCTAGACAGAACTGATGTTACTTCTGAGTTTCGCATCATCATCATCATCAATTCAATTTTATGAATCTCCTCATCCCAGCTGAAGCTCGAATCGATGTACAATAAAATTACGTACAATAATCATTAAAACCAGTTAACTAAAAACAGATAACAAACCCGATGACTTCTGTTATAAAGTGCTACCAGTTCTGGCTTTCTAGATGCTGCATCGTGGCAGGGCCTCTCTAGGAAGTGCCCAAAACTGTATGGTTTTACTGTAGAGTTTTGGTGGATTCCTAGAGGGACGTGACATCTCTTCTTGGCTTTCTCAGACATGGTATCACGCCATTGGCTGTTGGCCATTTATTTTATTTTTTATCCCTCTGCTCTGAGCTACAGTGGGAAATGCCATGTGGGGCGGGAAATCCCCCACTTCTATCAGGGGCTAGTAAAGTGAGGACTTATGTGGTAAAAAGTTACATGGAATGATGAAGTTAAGAAAGAGGTAATGTTTGGAAGAGAAGCTTTCTGCCTTCCGTTGATATCTGGAAGAAGAATCGGTGGTTGTGGTTATTAAGATGGCGGCTGAAGTCTGTGGCAGTTAACGCCTCTAGCCCCAAGGTGTAGATATGTAAATAAAATCTGTTCAGTTCCTTCTCAACACCTGGCGCCAGTTCTTTGCCGAACCAGAAGGGTTTTTCTCGGTTCCCGTTATAGCAACAGAAACCTATAGAAGATTCCAGAAAATGCAGTCTGTGAACTTGGCTGCTACTTTATGTGTTTGGGAGATAAAACTCTACCCAGCAACTGCATCTTAGCAGTACAGGGTCTGGGCTTGAGTTGCCTTGTAGCTGTTCACTGGAGAGAGGCTTAATAAGGTGGAACAGCTGTCCAGGTGTTTAAAGTTCATAGGCTAAAAAGAAGAACATAGTGACATATGTGACCTAGAAAATTCTCAGCCTCTCCCCAGCTGTTTTGCATCTTCGCTACTTCTTCCCCTCCACTGATAAATATTTTTTTTTCCTTTTGCCTTAAATCAAGAAACAAGAGTGAGATCAAACTCAGGGGCTTTGGTCCAGTTATGAGGGGGGGAAACAATGCTAAAGCCATGTTTCTCACGGCAAAACTGTTCAGGAGATTACACATATTTTGCAGCATGTTTCTTTTACGAGTTATTTCTTATATTATAGGTAGGAGACTGTACGTATGTGTGATTTCTGGTGAATTTTTTGTTCTTCACACGTCAGAATCCTGAGGAAAGCCTCGTTGTGGGCAGGAGCTCACAAGGAGTGGAGCTCCAAAATATCTAAATTTTGTTGTGCTCTTTCTTTCTCACCCCCCCCCCAAAAAAAATACTTGCTTTGGGCTCCATTGTTCAACCCCCTTGTAAGAATTTTGCTGAACTCTTAAGATTTGACAAACTTTATAATATTTCCCCCCACAAAAAATGGGAAAATAACCAAAACATATAGAGCAGACAGATGGAAAGGTTCTTAGGGTTGCCAAGTCCAGTTAAAGACATATCAGGGGCATTTTGGGGGTGGAGTCAGGAGACTTTGGGGGTGGAGCCAGGAGACATTGGGGGTGGAGCCAAGAGCAAGGCATAATTGAACAGGAATAAAACATAACTGAACTCCAAAGGGAGTTCTGGCCATCACATTTGAAGGGACTGTACACCTTTTCATTGCCTTCTTTCCATTTGGAATAATGAAGGCTAGGGGCACCTTTTGGGGGGGCTCATAGAATTGGACCCACTTGTCCAATCTTTTTGAAACTTGGAGGGTATTTGGGGGAGAGGTACAGGATGCTATGCTGTAAATGTGGTGCCTCTATCTCAAAAAACAGCCCCTACAGAGCCCTAGATATCTGCAGATCAATTCTCCATTATACCCTATGGAAATAGTACTCCATAGGGAATAATGGAGTGCCCAGCAGACATTTCCCTCCCTCCCCCCTGCTTTCTGATGACCCTGAAATGGGGGGGAGGGCCTCCAAACCAGGGGATCCGCTGCCCCACCCCCCAGATTGGCAACTCTAAATCTTCATCATGCCATTGTGGCCACATAGGAGAAAGTAATTTTTAAAGTATGATGGGAGTAAGGTTTTATGATGACAATTTGAATTCAAGAAGCATTTTAAGGTAGAGGCTGACCTGATATAATTGAGTCCACCTTCCAGTTATGTCAGGTTTGTGTGGCAGATGCAAAGGAGTGTTGCTAATAAGCTCCGGCACCTCTTTTTCTACAGAATGACCCCTGCTGAGGATCCATGTCATCAGCAGATGAGCCACAAATTCTCTCTTTGTTCCTGTTTCTCCTCCTATGCATTCAGTTTGGTGTTATGGTGAAGTGTGCAAACTCTTATCTGGAAGAACCGGGTTTGATGCCCCACTCCTCTACTTGCAGCTGCTGGAATGACCTTGGGTCAGCCACAGCTCTAGCAGCGTTGTCCTTGAAAGGGCAGCTTCTGGGAAAAGCTCTCTCAGCCCCTCCTACTTCACAGGATGTCTGTTGTAGGGGAGAAAGGGAAAGGAGATTGTAAGCCACTCTGAGATTCTGTGGGTGGTTTCACACAAGAGATTTGGCCCGACCTAGGAAGGCCTCACACTCAATTTAAACACTCACATTCGCACAAGCACATCTGCCCTCCAAGCCCAACCCATTCCCACCCTGTCCCCAGACACCTCCTATTCACAGTAGAAAGCTACCTGGATCATCCCGGTAGTTCCCCATGATTCGGATGTAGGTCATGTAATCCCCTACTGTCTGAATGCCCTGGTGCGACTCACGGCCAATGGCTGGGGCTGAT